>NC_069378.1:46372878-46675909 GCF_021730395.1 Mercenaria mercenaria
CGGCCATGTTTTATACCGTTGCCAAATGATATTACAGGGGTTTCGTAGATGTTGCCTATAGAACATATCTGGTTTTTGATTGAACAAAAAGCTTTTTACAAGAAGACTAAAAGTAATAAAAATCGAAGAAATGCTTGTCAGTTGAACGCCATTGTTTATAACGGAATGATACACGAAACACGATTTGTGAGTTATGAGGTAGAGAGATTTTTCCACATTTTGTTTAATATCATGTTTTTCAAATGCTTATATTGCCACAAAGAAATATATCTCAAATCTTGAAAATTAATGTAAAAAAGCTATTACCTTTCGTGTAAGAAAGTTTTGCTTCATTTACTAATAATTTCGTCATAATACTTTTTTTTTTTACTGATTTAATCACTTGTATCCAACATGCGGAAGGAACATAAAAATTCTAAAAATACGTAAAGCAAAACACTATACTTCTTGAACACGATGGTAGATTAGATTTGATGTAATCAAGCTCCGTATGCAGTAAATACGAACTTCTTGTGGTTAGAGCTGCGTACGCTTACATTAGAGTTTGAGGTAATCCGTATGAAACTATAACAACCAGAATTCTGCATGGATGAGCTATATCAAACCTGCACCCCTACTGTTTGGTTCAAATTCGAATGGAGATTTTCAAAAAATATTTTGACTCAAAAGATGATCAACGTCTGATAATAAAAATACTTCTGTTGAGGAACACTGGAGATCTTTAACAAAGATTAAATAATATGAGCCCTGAATTTAGCCGTTTTGGACAAAAAGAAGTTCTCGATTAAACGAATTTATAATTACTATCATTCAGCAGATGGAATAGAATACGTGACAAAGGAACCGTGTTTTCTACATTTTGTGATAAAAAAGGGTTAGAAAGAAAGAAAGAAAACACTCTGAAGTACTTATATATATTGTCGTCTGAAGTATTGGTGTTAACAAATGTATTTTAAGATATGGTGCATGTCAAAAGCTTAATCTCAAATGCAACTTGGTCTTCATGATACGGAACAGGCGTTTATTTTACAAAGGGTACGGAATTTCCGATCTATTTCGATAACTTTTTTGCAGCGTTACAGACATAGTGACTCATATCATGCTTTATGCAATACACTTTAGGCTTTTTCAAAGGGTACTGTGGAGTGTTTTGCCGTAGATAATGGAACTCATAAAATATGTTAGTCTTTTGTATAACATGTACACAGGTTGCCTTGAGATACGGCCCAAATGAACATTGAAAGAAACAAAAAGAGAAACGAAAACAGATGGGGGGATTTATAAGGGCAAGTTCAGAATTCGTTCAGAGAAGGAAGGCATTGTCTTTCTTAAGCCATGCCTGCTAGAAAGAGGAGTATAAGTGAAAAGTGGTTAAATAAATGTCATTGTATGTGTTGTGTACTGAAACACAGTATGCACGCGAAAGCCAATGTATTTTTATCAGGTAAAGAATACATTGAAAAATTGATTCGCTTCTCCTATCTACTTTTCCAGTTTCACTGTGCCATAACGTCGGTGCGAAACAAGGCGACGTCAGTCGTATGATGACGTCATGTATGTACACAAGTGCGCGCAAACAAACGTTGTGCAGCGTCCCAAGTCATCTAAACTGATCAGAATTATTATCGGATCGAAGTAGCACTAATTGTTTTTGCTACATGAAGCGAGACTAACGTTCGTGGAGTTCATATTCAGATTTGTTTCAGCCGTGGAGATGCATTGACATACGTGATAACTATCGAACATTTCTGACCTACCGACTAGGAGTTTCATTATCATTAATACACTGACTGCACAATTATTATCATTAATGATTAAGAAGATTTTCATATTGCAAATTCGTTATATTTGATGAAAGTGGCTTAATCTATGAACGTTATAGCGTGTTGTAATACGTTAAAACCTTGTTCTCACCCTGTACGAACATTCACGTATTACTAAATGGAGTCAGTATGGTGTTTGATATAGCGGTTCAATAAAAGATTTTTAAGAAACGCCTACTTATGACACGAATTAAAGTCGTTAGATTTAAATACTAGTATATATCTTTTATGTACAACTTTTGGAAATGAACCAATCTATTTACTGACTTTTATATCCATATTGTCCCAAATTACCAGAAATGAGATTTTTTTTTCAAAAGAAATTCTTTTGAAGAAAGAACTTTTAAGTACTGTATGTTTTGTATATGGAATTATTAACATTTGAGTATCAGGCAGTCTAAATCCATAGACGTTTTATTTTTGTTTGTTTGTTTGTTTTGGGTTTAACGCCATTTCTCAACAGTATTTCAGTCATGTAACGGCGGGCAGTTAACCTAACCAGTGTTCCTGGATTCTGTACCAGTACAAACTTATTCTCCGCAAGTAACTGCCAACTTCCCCACATGAATGATCAGAGGTGGAGGACTAATGATTTCATAGACGTTTTAAGATGACCTTGAAAACGTGCTGTATAGAAAATTTAATGCATTGTTTTAGGACATAATCGTAAGGTGTTGTTATTATAGAAGCTATGTCAGCTATGTCAGTGTTCTGTTCCTTTTATGGTTTTAACTTATTGTTTACTGATATTAGATTTTATGAACTTAGGCGTTTAATCAAATAAAAGAGTTTCGGATTCGGTTTCAGATTACAAATAATAATAGTACTTTAATCACTTGGCGCTAATTTACAGAAGTTCGCATCTGTGTTCATAATCAAACTTAGTAAAAATGATTAATAAATAGCTATATTAGCATAACGTTGTCAAGAAAAGACATATAAAGACTAAGGTCTGCGATTTCAGTTGATTAAATAAAAAACAAACCTCTTAAGAAATTAAATCATTGGTACCATAAATCCGACAGACTGAAATTCTTTAATTTTTTAACTAAACACCAGTTGGTTTCCTTATATTACTTACGTGATTCATTTTCTATTATGTCGTTTTATGTTAGAATCTACCTGGAAGAATGTTTTATTTGAATTCAATAGTTTCTGCGTGAAGGAATCAGTAGATTGGAAAGGCAGGATCAGTATAACTGCTTCTTCTACTAGAACGCGTTATTACAGTAATGCTGGCAGTACTATCTGTAATATTAGTTTCAGACTAGGATTTCTGACTACATATGAGCCGTGCCATGAGAAAACCAACATAGTGGCTTTGCGACCAGCATGGGTCCAGACCAGCCTGCGCATCCGCGCAGTCTGGTCAGGATCCATGCTGTTCGCTTTCAAAGCCTATTGCTATTAGAGAAACTGTTAGCGAACAGCATGGATCCTGACCAGACTGAGCGGATGCGCAGGCTGGTCTGGATCCATGCTGGTCGCAAAGCCACTATGTTGGTTTTCCCATGGCACGGCTTATATTTGTTAATCATTTATGTAGTGATGTGTGTGTGTTTACTACATAGAGCGAAATAAAAATTCAATACCTTTATAGCTCACCTGTGTTCATTATAGTATAGTTTTTGATTAAAAGAACGTAAGTCTATTGAAAATATATCACGTTACGCTGAAAATGATAAATTATAGTCGAAACTATACATGTTTATTTTTCTTCAAAACGTCATGACGTCTTTCCTGTTTACGGACGTTGATTTCTAGCGCTTTGTTAAAACACGCTTTTGTAAGAAAATAGTTACAAAAAGAATGTCCTGCGTTAGAATTTATTTTTCACTATTTTTTCTTAAATATGTTATACAAAAAAAAAGATTCTGTCACTGAATGTAGGTGCAGCTCGGGAATAGCCGGCTTTCGGGTAACAGTTTACGCGGTAACTCGACAGAACAGTTACCGTGGAGGCCGGATACTCCCATCTGCACATACAACCAGTGAAAGAATCTTATATTCTATTGCACTTGAAAAGTTATAGCAGTGACAACAGTATTACTCTTATGAATTCTTTAGCGTTCCTGTAGTAACGACAGTACAACTGAGCCGCGCCATGAGAAAACCAACATAGTGGGTGTGCGACCAGCATGGATCCAGACCAGCCTGCGCATCCGCGCAGTCTGGTCAGGATCCATGCTGTTCGCTAACAGTTTCTCCAATTCCAATAGGCTTTAAAAGCGAACAGCATGGAGCCTGACCAGACTGCGCGGATGCGCAGGCTGGTCTGGATCCATGCTGGTCGCACACCCACTATGTTGGTTTTCTCATGGCGCGGCTCATTACTGTCTTTACTGCGACAGCCACTTACAACAGTGAAATAGTAGTTACATAATCCTTGTTACTGCTGTGATTCACAACGTTTTATAGGACTTGAGAACATATTAGATCACATCAATTATTGGATGGGATGTCCATTAAAAACAGCACATATTGTATTGCAAACGGGTTTTTAAAGTGGTGGTACCTTTCTGGCAAACAAAGGCTGTTGACGGACAAACATTGCTATTTCTGTCACAAAAGCTCAAACTAAATATCTTATGTAGTGATCTTAACAGAAGGACGACCAGCAACTTTTTTAAATATGCTGAAAATCACAATTTCGACTGCACGTTTTAGAGGACTTGAGAACATATTAGATCACATCAATTATTGGATGGGATGTCCATTAAAACAGCACATATTATATTGCAAACGGGTTTTCAAAGTGGTGGTACCTTTCTGGCAAACAAAGGCTGTTGACGGACAAACATTACTATTTCTGTCACAACCGCTCAAACTAAATATCTTATGTAGTGATCTTAACAGAAGGACGACCAGCCACTTTTTTAAATATGCTGAAAATCACAAATTTCGACTGCATGTTTTATTATATGTGTCCTCAGTGTTATCTGGACAACATGACTTTGAGTGTAAAGTATGTAGGTACTGAAATATTTGTTGATGCAACATGTTACCATACTTGTCAAATATTAGCATACATTATATTGCGTGTGAACAAATACATAGAATTATATATTAATCTGAATTTTGCTCATCCGTGCTGACATTGCATTTCAGTGACAATTTATTAAGTTACACTTTGAGGTCAATTATTTCATCTTTTAGGTATTTCACATGATTGAAAATATCGTTTTGCATAGGCATCAATTTCATTTGCTTAGACACACTAGCTTATAACAAATTAGTTTGGTTCAATTTAGGGTCACCGGGGTCCATGACGACTGCTTGTGCTTGATCATCTGTACTTGCTGAACAATTCATTGATAATTTCGGAAGTGCATTTACCTGTAACTTGATTTTCGCTTAATTCAACAACAGTTGACGCTTTTTCTCCTAATTTATAGTGTATGGGAACATCACCGAAAAGTTAAACTGTAGACATTCATGAAATCACTTTGATATGTCTATAAAAAGCGTAGTCATAACAGATCTTTGACAAGTCTATAGAACAAACTTTGTACCTACTATAGTCATAATGAAACCTTGTGCTTTTATTGCATTGACCTTTTCTTATTTCCGTATAGTATATACTATTAGTCCGATGTATTCTTCTCTTTAAATGATTATTTATATATAAAAATGTAGTGCATATGTAATAAAGGCTCCAAGTATAAAGATGGTCTCTACGGGAATCTTATGTATTTGATCACGCAATGTCACACCCAGTATGAAAACTCTTTATTTATCATACACATAAAATTCATACATATCTTCCGTCTGTCATCATATAAACTCCAACGAGTTTAACTATCAGTAGACCGATACGTATGCAACAACTATCAAACAAGCAGTATCACCTTAAAGTACTTATCTGGCAATGCTTTGGAAATTGCAGTTTCGAAATCCCTCTCGTGATATTCTATGAAATAGAATATTATCTTGTTCAAATTTATCATACCCATAAGGAATCTAATATATTTGCTGTAGGGAATCTTATGTATTTGATTACGCAATGTCCAGTATGAAAACTCTTTATTCAAATGAACATACGTCCTTGGAATAACACTATTTCACAAACAGATGACAACAGTTGACCTAATTCGATCTCCTAGGTTATAAAAAATGACATGAAAATATGAAGCCACTTTCTCGAGTGCTCCCATTCTTTACCTGTTAATAAGAAAAGTATCATACTGTAACTTGACAAATACACTTTGCACCGATATAAAGACTTTTGAAATGACACATTGAATAAAGGAGCAGCAATACGCTTAATATAGAGCCAAAACGGACGATTTCGTATTATATATAATTATTTACATGTGTGCAAAAAAAAAATGAATTCGTTACACTGAATTTTGTCTTTGCAATCAACACTGGGATGGTCCTAGAAGACCACGGGCTTGCTTACATAACGATATAACAATATTAAGCCCCATCTCCGGGTCCTCTCTCTTTCAAATTTCATTCATCTTTTGTTACATTTCACCTTGTTTGCAACGAAGTGCGTAATACGATTTTAAGGACAACTATTAGGAAATAGAATGGATAAGCTTTGTAGGGTTGAACTCTTTATAAAGACTCTTCAAGACTACTCAAGGATATTCATTGCACCAAAGGACATCTCTAGTCATAAAAAGATGTATTCAAACTTTGGCTGAAAACTGGTCAATTCCGAGTAGAAATAAGAATGCAGTTACTTCGATCCAGTATACAGAGTAGGTCAAACATTCGAGGCTATCATCTGTAGGTCTATATCCTCAAGATGCAGTGCCTGTTAGGTGATCAATCACATTATAGTTTCTAACATCTCATCCTTCTTTGACAAAAAATGATCTTTTCAGTCATAACCAATATTGTCTCTGTTCAGAGCTTATGTGAGTATCAAAACTTATATCTTTTATACAAGAGGCCTTCGGGAATCTGAGAATGGCCAGCAAACTGAGAATCATGTTAACGCATTTTTACTAAAGTTTTCTACAAGGTTGACTCCCATAAAATAATACATAAACTCCAATAGGAGTCCATCGATTGGCATCACTGAGCACAAAGTCATTAATCAAAGACAGATCCCAATGTGTCGTTGTTGAAGGCTGTCCCTTATGCACCTTAACCTTTTACCAACTCTATTAAAGATGCAGTAGATCATTTGCATATGAAAACATTTGTGTGTCTTATGCGGAAATTCTAACTTGTTAAACAGATTCTGCAAAATGATGTCCATGCCCCGGAATCATAGGAGAAAGTCTGGTAAACAAAGTTTAACCCTAGAATATATGGGGTACTAAAGACTTTTTGAAAGAAATTAAAGTAAAGTATATTAAAAATTACACAGTTATTTCATAATATAATTATCAAATTAATATAATATACTGAATACACAAGATCTCAGCTGGTCAAAGCACAGAATTATCATAACTGCTTAAGTAAAGAACTCGTTCAGAATAAGCAAGAGAAATGTCACAACAACAATCAGAAAAGTCAATGAAACAGCATATACAATTGTAACACCTTAATGTGCGAAGCCCGCCCGCTTAGCTCAGTAGGTAAGAGCGTTAGTCTACGGATCGCGGGGTCGCGAGTTCGATCCTCGGGCGGGGCGTATGTTCTCCGTGACTATTTGATAAACGACATTGTATCTGAAATCATTAGTCCTCCACCTCTGATAATTCATGTGGGGAAGTTGGCAGTTACTTGCGGAGAACAGGTTTGTACTGGTACAGAACCCAGGAACACTGGTTAGGTTAACTGCCCGCCGTTACATGACTGAAATACTGTTGAAAAACGGCGTTAAACCCAAAACAAACAAACAAACTTAATGTGTGACCAAACCTCATTCATCACATAAATTCCATGGAGTTGAACTATCCGTAGATCGGTACAAATGCAGCAACTATGATTAAACAAGCAGTGTCACTTTAAAGAATTTTTAGACTCTCTCTTGAAAATCGCAATTTCCAAATCCCTCTCATGATGTTCTAACAGCCACCAAGATATCTTTGCCTAAAAGCATGATTTTGGTAAACTTCACTACCATTTCTATGTGACTTAGAAACTTTTGTCTTGTCTTGGGCAGTAGTTTAGGGGCCAATGAGCAATAAATGATATAGTTTTAAATTGTTTTTAATTTCTATATGTACAGAAAAGATGATAAAATAATGTCCAATTTCATTTTTCCAAATTCTAACCGGATATATGGCGTCCAATCGGATTTTTTTCGGCGCAATGGATTTTTTTCTGGGCGGAAAATAATATTTTTTTGATAACAAATTTAAAGGCATATTTGTGTTACTTTTTATTTGTATTGTATTTTTACTATTCACCGATTTCGTTTTCATTTTATTGCATATTATAATGCATGACAAAGGTACAAGTGTATCCTGAAATCTAGAGCGTGTCTGCCATAGCATATAACATCAAGGAATCAAATAAATGATTCATTAAGTATAACTGGTAGTCAAATCTCATAAGATATAACGATTATTTCCCTTCAAAACAAAAAATCATTTTAATGCAATTCAAGAAATAGTTTCATCACACTTGTGTGTTGTTGTTGTTTTCTAAGTCAGAAAAGCATCATAATTATGAAATATTGCATATTTACTTCAACAGTTTATATTTCCAAATCTATATAAAGGACTTAGATTAAATTTGCAAGAATAGCTGAATATAATGTCTAATTTTAAAACATGAAAATAAAAAAGTGGTCACCGAATTAGATTTTTCACATTTTCATTTTGAAATATTACCCCTTTATGATACTGGTTTGTGATCTTCATGCCGAAAAATAAAAACCATTAGAATACAAAATAGTCATAAAATACTGGCCAGACTCCAACAGATTACAAATAAATATTTATAAAGAACCGTCAAATGGGTTAAATGTAACTCATAATTTTAAATTAGAGGCTAAAATCTTTGGAAATATGATGTAAAAAGGTGCGAGGAGATATCTTCCTCGACACGTTTTCAGCGATGACAGAAATGACAGAAGCAAAACACAAAACATATGTTCATAAATACCAGCGAGACAATTTTATGCTATAATTTCAACATACATTCATTATCAGACTTGTTGTCTTTACAAATACATTCATATGTACATGTACCAGAAATCGTTCCCAACAAACTTTATTTGCGGTTATCTTTCGTTACATAAATACGCACAATAAGCTTTGACGTGGCGGGACTGTGACAGTCAAAAGTTATCACGCTGTCCCGAAACGTATATCCTATTATTTCGAATCATTTGATCAATCATTAAAAAAAAAAGCAAACAAAAACAAAAGAACAGCGATTTTCTGAATCTCCAAAATCATGGAACTTTACCAAAATAATCAGAATAAGCATGGATTTAACGGGTCAGTGATAGTGAAAAGTTATCATGCCGTCCGAAAGTACATCCTACATTTTGTATCATTTCGACTAGTTTTGACCAAGCGTTAAATTTGTATATAAACGCGGCGGTTGTCCGATTATCCGAAACCGTGCAACTTACCTGAAACTGTGTCGTAATCGGTGCGATGTGCGATTTCTGCCTCGTGAAAATTTTATCTAGCATAATTTTTTTACGCCTTTCAATGGTAAATAAAAGAATCCCACTTTAAAAGCTGAAAAAATATTCCGATTTGAAATTTTCAGAATAAAAATCAGATTTACTGTAAACGCTTACTAACAAGATCAATGAACACCCTTAAACATAAATAGTAAATAACGTTATTCTTTACACAATTTAAAATGGTTTTGACTTTCTTTTAATTCAGTTCGATTATTTTCCAATTCAGAAGCTGGAAATGTTTCCAGCTTGAAAGTAAGAAATGTCTCCTGCTTTAAAAGTTACACATATTTCCAGCTTTAAGCATTTGAAAAAAATTCCAGCTTAAAAGATGAGACTATTTTTTTCCCAAATTTGAGTGATTGTGGTAATTTGAAAGCTAAAATGCTTCTTTTCTAAGCATAATCCAGTTAGTTTGTAATCTTTTTTTTTAAAGTAGTTTGCTAAAAAAATTAAATCAATAAAATTACTCTTTGTTCTTCTTATTTTTGGAAAAAAAGTTCCTATAAACTATTTGTACCATTCTTATATTATAAAATATATACTTTTGTGTATGTAATAAGATATATTGACTTAAGCGATCGCTAACCACGGATAGTGTTTGTTTACTCATGTAAAAAGAATAAGTTTAAGGGATTTGAATAGGAGTTGTGTATTTTATACAGTTGGACTTCAAACTGGACTATTTTGTGCTTGTATTGTTGTATAATATTGCCTAAACAGATTAACGGAATGATTGGTAACAGTGATTTTTATAATCAAGACAGTGAATTGACTGACCAATATGGCGGACCGCCCATTATCTTTATGCAGGAATCATGTGTGTTCGGTTGCCAGAAGCCGAATAAAGAGAACTGGTTGACTCATACAGAATTATATGAGGCCTTATCAGAAGAAGTCATCGATGTTTCCCATATAACAGCAATTCAGAGGGTAAGGGCAATGTGGAGAATTTACATCGAAAATCTTGATGAGAAGGTAGCTTTGTTAACCGAGGGGGCCCTTTTAAAGACAAAGAAAATCTCCTATATAAGTGACCCCCCCCACCAAATACCAGATCTTTTAATTCCCAAAATACAAGATCCTGTCTGGTCCAGTCTGATAAGGGTCCATAAAACCCATGTAGACTTGACATGTAGCCTAATTATTATCGGAGAATCATAAATTTTATTGCCTACAGGTAAATTGGTTATTTCCTGTGTTTTGCATTTTATTTATTGAAATGCTGTTGTTGTTTTTTTAGTCTTTTTTCAGAATGTACACAAAACTATTTTAATTGATAAGATACTAATTTTGATTGCTCAGTCATGTTGAGTAATGTCCTGGCCAATTAAATTATAACTTTTGTAGCAAAGCAATTTTCACTATAAAATCATTATTCAAAACTTAATAAGAGAAATTACAAGTTTGTTTATTCAATGATTATGATCTTTAAATCAAAAGTAACAAATTAAAAACGAAAACAAAAAGATAATTGCTGGATTTTATTAGAAATTGAAGAAGAGTTCAGTTGCATTTTTAATAGATAAAGAAGGTATATAGACAGAAGGATGTTATATATCAATAATGCTTAATTCCTCTTGTGTTGTCTAAATAATGTTAACTTTCTTTTATGTATAATAAAATCCAGCAATAAAGATATATCATTGTTCAAAATACACAGTAATTTATAACTTCTAAAAGCTATGTTCCTGAATGCATTTTTTTTACATTTTTGATATGTATAAATAGAGAACGATAACAAAAAACATTATCGGAAAAGTCGATTATGTCTTTATTGGTAATTTAGGTTTTTTGTATAGTCAATACGATTCAGTAATAGTACAACTATTTTGTCACGGATAATAGTTTCACTACCCAATTCCCCTTTTCTCAATAGTAACATTGACATGTTATTGTTACAAATAACGTGCGTGAGTAGTATCTTATCACCTTGTTTATTTAGCCCTAATTCAACCAAGCTTTCTAAACTCGTTATAAAAGTGAGAACTGATTTGTTATAAAGGTGAGAAATATCACCTACAATTTATAGCTATACAGTAGCTTATTATGATAAACAGAAGCAAGTCTACCAATGGTCCCGACTTGTGTATTGGCCTTTATCGCCAATATGCAGACCATAGGCCACATACCTTGCATACCTGAATCAGTGTCTTTAGGGGGAAAAGGTGTTAAATTCCTCAACACAGGCTCGGCGGAGAAAATACCACCAAGGTATGCATAAAGACATTCCTCTTTAGGTGCATGATGATACTATCACGCACGCACTTGTGTTAAAAGGCCTTGATATAATATCTACAAAACGTAAACAAGTTCGCTTTAAAAGAAAAGCTCACGAACTGCGATACAGGTGATCACCCATGCATTGTAAAATCAAGTGCCTTTACTGTACCTCTACCAAAATTCATGCCCTTTGGACATTTAGAATCTTCCATCCTGGGCAGAGTGCAAGTAACACAACTAAGGTTGTGACATGTAAGGAATGTCTTCAGGAAGGGCATCAGATATCCGATTGTCAAAATGACTGGAAATGCTTAGACTGTGGTGAAACTGGACATAAAAGCGGTCAGTGCGAAATGTAAAACACACTACCGGAACCCCACGTACTGATAGTGAATCCGGCCAAAATACTGGCGATACACAAACTTGTGCAACGAATAACGCGGAGTCCGAGATTAACGGTCCATCAAGTGACCACGAGGATGTTCCCGTTATAAAGAAACGGCAAGGAAAATAATCGTAAAGCCAACAAACAACCCACGAGTGGTCAGAAACAAATCGAATGCTAAATGAAAAGCATGGCTAGTAATTGTGAAACGCCGAATAAGGGTAAACAGGGCCATGCAGTAGATCGGTCACCTCCCACGCCGGCGGAGGTTTTAAATGACGATGCTAAGAAAACAAGAAAGGACCCAGATACCCGTCTATGATTAAAATGACTAAAAAAAACGCCTTCTTTTCATTTCTTAGACACATGTATTTGTCGTAAAATTTATGGATTATGAGTAACGTATTTAAGGGGACACATACTTTGAAATTAGAAAAAAGTGGGTGGGGTATGCTCACTAAAACAAAAATGAGAAAAACTGAAACAAGAAAGTTATTGTTGAATTACATAAGACTTATTGTGTACATTCAAAGTCAACAATTAATACTTTTTTGTGCGAAAATAATAGTGCTTCACCTTGTCCGAACATTTATCAATCTCCTACAGATTCTAATTTAAAGAAAGAATGTGAAATAAGTTCACTGTCTTGCTTTTCATTTCGCATATGTAAGCTAAAACACATTATTTAGTTTGTTTACAAAGTAGTGCATAAGAAACGATACGGTGGTCAAGGAATGCCACATTCCAAAACTTAAAGAGTATATTCCCCTTAATACATTAAACATTTATCGTTACAGAAGTCTAGTGGCTTACAATAAGGGCCTAGAAATGTTGCCATTATTAGTTTTTAACTTGGTATTCATGAACTACAATGCACTTAAATATCAAAACACATTCAAAAAACTTTTGAAAATGTATTGTCTTAAGGGGACGCATACTTTGAAATTAGAAAAAAGTGGGTGGGGTATGATAAAAGTTACCTGCAAGAAAGTACAAGATTTTGGTACATGAAATGGATACTGTTTCAACTGTTATAAGTATACAAAGGACTGCTCACTAAAATAAAAATGAGAAAAACTGAAACAAGAAAGTTATTGTTGAATTACATAAGACTTGTTGTGTACATTCAAAGTCAACAATTAATACTTTTTTTGTGCGAAAATAATAGTGTTTTACCTTGTCCAAACATTTATCAATGTCCTACAGATTCTAATTTAAAGAAAGAATGTGAAATAAGTTCACTGTCTTGCTTTTCATTTCGCATATGTAAGCTAAAACACATTATTTAGTTTGTTTACAAAGTAGTGCATAAGAAAAGATACGGTGGTCAAGGAATGCCACATTCCAAAACTTATAGAGTATATTCCCCTTAATACATTAAACATTTATCGTTACAGAAGTCTAGTGGCTTACAATAAGGGCCTAGAAATGTTGCCATTATTAATTTTTAACTTGATATTCATGAACTACATTGCACTTAAATATCAAAACACATTCAACAAACTTTGAAAATGTATTGTCTTAAAAATCCCTAAAATAAGGAATGAAATTTGGTTGAGAGGTCCAATCAATGTGTATATGTGCAAAAGTAACATTCTAATCTTGTTCACAAAACTTACTAATACACAGTAGGAGTGTCAATGATCAAAACTGGACAAATATACAGTTATCCTCACTTTAATGTCATTTATAATTTGTCCTTGAATTCTCCACCATACTTTTCATAACTCTGTTTGCACGAGTTGCACGAGAATGCTGTCATTCACGTAAAAAAACGGGGTCAAATAAGTTGTAAATGCAATATCATCTAAACGTAATTAATGGATTATGCTGTTCAAGATAAACTTTATCTCATAACGTAACGAACATGTATAATGTTGTAACAACAATATACTTACACTGATTTAAGTAGCAATCGGTTTATAAGTGACTTTATTGATTCATTTTGTGTTTTGTTATTGTTGTCAAAAAGTATAACGGAAGTGCCTCACAACTAAAGCGGAAACCAGTTTGATGCGCAAAGTAGTCCACTGTAAGTAATAATTTTTGATAAATGTCCACAGAAATTAATAATGTTCTAATATTAAAGACGAATATCTGAATAGGATTCATTATTTGATAAGAAATTATAATAATCGGCATGTTTTTTTTATTAAATCGTACACGTGCTGACACCTAAGTTGTCTCCCGTTGTTTATTAGAGTTACCTTTCGTCCGGCGCAGTAATATATTTGCAGTGAATCGCCGAGAAGTCGTGGGAAAATTAAAAACCATGTAAATAAACTAAAATTAATCACCTTTTCAATATGAATTTCAAGTGATCGACATTATGCATTTAACCCGCCTGACCTGTGTAGCATCTTAGATATCTGATCTAAGGTATTCATTGTGTAGAATGTCATGTTATGCCCTTGCAATGCTAATCCCACTCTGATTTTTTTGTTTACATTTTCTATCGGTGAGAAATATGGCGTCCATCCCGATAAATGACGTGGCGTTAAATTTTTACATGTTTAAGCACACCTGGTGTGTTAGAAAGAAAATTTCATCCCTTCAACATTATTTGGAACACTGTTATTGTAAAAAACCTGTTTTTTCCTTATACAAAATCTTAATATTTTGTGTTGAATGTACTTTCACAAAGACCTCTGTTTTCCTATTGCATTCATAGTACCGCATCCTTATCCACAAAGTACTGAATATTACAGGTGACCATCAGTATTATATCGGTTTAGGAATGTGTTTTTTAATTTCCCACCATCGATTTCTTGAATATGCACCCCTTCCGCATTTCTGTCTGAACTGTGAATGTAGCAATATGCGTCCCCTTACAAATGCCTAAAATAACGTATGGAATTTGGTTGAGAGGTCCAATCAATGTGTATATGTGCAAAAGTAACATTCTAATCTTGTTCACAAAACTTACTAATACACAGCAGGAATGTCAACGATCAAAACTTGACGAATATACAGTTATCCTCACTTTAATGTCATTTATAATTTGTCCTTGAATTCTCCACCATACTTTTCATAACTCTGTTTGCACGAGTTGCACGAGAATGCTGTCATTCACGTAAAAAACGGGGTCAATAAGTTGTAAATGCAATATCATCTAAATGTAATTAATGGATTATGCTGTTCAAGATAAACTTTATCTCATAACGTAACGAACATGTATAATGTTGTAACAACAATATACTTACACTGATTTAAGTAGCAATCGGTTTATAAGTGACTTTATTGATTCATTTTGTGTTTTGTTATTGTTGTCAAAAAGTATAACGGAAGTGCCTCACAACTGAAGTGGAAACCAATTTGATGCGCAAAGTCGTCCACTGTAAGTAATATTTTTTGATAAATGTCTACACAAATTAATAATGTTTTAATATTAAAGACGAATATCTGAATAGGATTCATTATTTGATAAGAAATTATAATCAGCGACATGTTTTTTTAAAAATCGTACACGTGCTGACACCTAAGCTGTCTCCCGTTGTTTATTAGAGTTACCTTTCGTCCGGCGCAGTAATATATTTGCAGTGAATCGACGAGAAGTCGTGGGAAAATTTAAAACCATGTAAATAAACTAAAATTAGCCACCTTTTCAAGATGAATTTCAAGTGATCGACATTATGCATTTAACCCGCCTGACCTGTGTAGCATCTTAGATATCTGTTCTAAGGTATTCATTGTGTAGAAAGTCATGTTATGCCCTTGCAATGCTAATCCCACTCTGATTTTTTTGTTTACATTTTTTATCAATGAGAAATATGGCGTCCATCCCGAGCTGAAATGACGTGGCGTTAAAATTTTACATGTTTAAGCAAACACGTTGTGTTAGAAAGAAAATTTCATCCCTTCAACATTATTTGGAACACTGATAATGTAAAAAAAACCTGTTTTTTTCTTGTGTTGAATGTACTTTCAAAAAGACCTCTGTTTTCCTGTTAGATTCATAGTACTGCATCCTTATCCACAAAGTACTGAATATTACAGGTGTCCATCAGTATTATATCGATTTGGGGATATGTTTTTTATTTTCCCACCATCTATTTCTTGAATATGCACCCCTTCTGCATTTCTGTATGAACTGTGAATGTAGCAATATGTGTCCGCTTAACGAGCATGCACTACGTAACGGATCTTCATCTTGACTAATACGATAAGTACGATATATTTAAAGCTATGGTATAAATAAATTATCTATAGTTATATAAATGGACGGTATATATAAAAGATGCGTAGAAAATATAAGTACATTTGTATCACAAAATCTAAGAACATGTATTGCACTAATATATGAAAATGGCGCAAACAGATAAAGATTTTGCTTTACACTTGTTAACAGTACTGATTTTCACGATTACATCATGCTTTGCCATACATAATCTAGTCAATTATGTGGATCTGTGTTTTGAAGGAGTACTGCTATTTTTATTAACGGAATAGTAAGATATTAAACTTGACAACTGCGTGAAGTTTAAATCACGTGTTTTATATACTGTAGTTCTATTCTTTGCTAAATACTGTTATCGGTCAATGTGTTTGTATAAGCAGGATAATAGAAAATTATGCTAATACTTTGCACGGAAATTTTGAAGCTTCGTGTGGACATAAGACATGTACCTATCATATGAAATTTATATGTAATATGTATTGTTTATTTGCACATGTTTTTTTGTTATAACACACGCAAGTTACTTTATTAAAATTTAGAACGTTTTATAAATTTAAACGGATTACTATGTATGCAAAGAAGTTAATATGTGTTTGAATTTATAATTTTTTGTTTTTCTTTATATTATAGTGCGCGCATGTTACTACTTAAAATACAGATGTATGTTTTTTGTTTAGACGGTTATAAAGTAATTTTTTAACTATTTTGTTAAAACTCTGTGTTACACTTTTCTACAATCAATTACACAAACATTATGAATAAAAGTGCTGACACATTACACATGATATCTCTAAACTGCCAAGGTCTTAGGGATAAAAATAAACGCAGCCGTCTTATACAATGGTTAAATCATCAAAAGTGAAAGTTGTTGTTTTTTTTGCAAGAAACACACTTCACAGTAGATTTAGCTAATAGCTTAAAAATGAATTTGAATACTGGGAATTTTATAATTCATATGGAGAAAGTAAAGCTAGAGGTTGTTCAATTCTATTTCATAGACAGCTTAATTATAAATACACTAGACAATTGCACAGACACAAATGAGCGATACGTTTTGGTTAATGTGGATACGCATTGTAATATATATTTGTTTTTTTAAACATATACGCTCCCAACGACAAAGATTCACGTACTCTTTTCTATACTAACTTAGCTGATGAGTTATTTGTAACTGATTTTAGAAAATTGTAAAAGAAGCATCTATAAAATATTCGATACAAATGTCACGTAAAAGACATAATAGATTACACCACCTTCAAAAACAACTCGCGCAACTCTATTCTGAAAATAATGAAACTTTAAACAGTAAAGTAGCTGAAATAGAACATGAAATATCTCAAATATATAATTTCCATACCAATGGAACCCAAATTAGATCAAGGGTACAGTTTTTAGAAGACGGGGAAAAAAATCCAGAAAACTTTCTAAATCTTGAGAGATCCCGTCTAAACAGGAAATTAATTTCATCTCTAAAGATTATTTTTTTCACTTTTATATAAGAAAGGTGACCCAGAAAACCTAGAAAACTGGCGCCCTATTTCTTTATTAAATATTGATTTTTAAATACTAGCAAGAGTTTTGGCAACGCGTCTACAGAAAGTATTGCCAAAAATTGTTAACCAAATTGTTGATCAACAAAGTTTTATAAAAATTGTTTTATTCTCGACTTCAAGAAGGCTTTTGATACAATAGAATGGAAATTTATGTTTGACGTTTTGTGTAAATTTGGCTTTAAGAATACTTTTATCACATGGGTTAAAATACTTTACAATGATATTTATTCTTCCGTAATTAACAATGGCTGGAAGTCTTGCTTCTTCTCAGTTACACGTGGTATTAGACAAGACTGTCCATTATCTGCTCTATTGTTTATTTTAATTGCTGAAATTCTGGCGACTATAATAAGATCATCAGCTTGTTTATCTGGCATTAAAATTGAAACAGGCACACAGATTAAAAGACTTTTAACCAGCCAATTAACTGACGATACAACATTATTTTTACACAATACAGATGAAATACCAATTGCACAGAAAATGAAATGGATCCAATCTAACTGGAAAGTTATCCCTAACGTAATTCTTAACCAATTTGGCAAAAATTTACTGATTTTATATATGAATATTGACTCTATAAAATCCCTTCCAAAAACTAGATTACCACTGCTTCCATTTTATTACGAATTGTTAGAGTATTACATAGAATTTAATAATAATCTCAATTCTCAAAAGCCAAAGACATATTATGATATTAGAAAAGAAATCATATGGGGAAATAAATACATCAGATATGCAGGAAAACCACTATATTTTGAAAGTTAGATTAATTCCAATATTGTATTTATTAATGATATTGTAAAAGATGGGAAAATTGACGAAAATGTTATTTTAAATACATTGCAAAATAAAGTGAACTGGGCAGCTGAAACTTTCAAAATAAAGAAAGCAATACCTAGAACATGGAAACAATTATAAAGACAAAGATCAGAACAAATTCATCGTACATAAACTCGAAAATAGATGTAATGACTAATAAAGCTATACGTGCAATTTTCCTGGAGAATAAAATAGAGAAACCCTACCAACATAATTACTGGGAGCAGTATTTTAAAACAAAAGTATACTGGCAAAGCGTTTACTATATAATAAACAATGTAATCGTCGATAACAGGGTCAAACAACTACGAATGAAAATAATTCATAGAATAGTACCAACAAATGAAAATCTTTATATCTGAAAAATTCTCGATAATCCTTGCTGTAACTGTTGTAACAACATAGAAACTGCAGAGCATTTTTTTCTTGACTGCCAGCATGTAAAACCTCTATAGGAAAATATTCAAAAAACTTTCCAAAGGCTACACATCAGTCACTCATTTAAATGTATGAAATATCTTGTCATTGGATATAAACCGACATATCATAAATACGCAGCTATTAATATCATACTCAGTCAGTTAACCTTTAGTATCTATAAGTCGTACTTCTTAAATAACAGGCGTTCAAATTTCTTAATGTGACTAAAATATTTTATGATGACCTCCTTGTATTAGAACAATATTACAAAAACAAAATGTCACGTAATTATCTGTTGTCCAAATATCTTTTTAAAGATATTGTTTGAGTATCTATAAAATATAAATACATCAAACAGACCTATTTTTTTCGCTTTCAACAAAAGGTATGTTATATGATGTCTATATATATATTTTATTTTTATGAATATTCGTCGCATAAAGACAAATTCAAAACTATTTTGAGGCTGTCCAGATATTGTGCGCAATTTAAAGATACAAGTACATACCGGTTTTGACAATGTTATGTTTATCTATTTCTTTAAATAGTTTGACAAGACTTTTAGTATGAAAATCAAATGTATTATGAAACAATAACAATTGTTAATGATAAAAAATAAGATATATTTATTGCATCTAGAAATAGGCACTCCATATATCTCGGAATAATATTCCGCTCATTAAGTCGCCGAATATTTCAGAAACATATTTCTTGCGTATTTTTCAGTTATTATACAAGTCTAATAACCAATAAATATTCCAAGATAGAGATCAAAAAATACTTAATATGCCTTTATATGCTATAGCGCGACAATTGTTAATCATATAAAGAAATAAAGTTTGTTGCTGCGCTTCAGTATGTGACATTTTTAGCCTGCCGAACGGGTTATTTTGTTCCTATGATAAAAACTAGTAAAACACCGGTTTCAGGACACTAAATTTTCAGACCAAAGTATACTCTTTTTGCGACCTGTACCTTATTATCTGCAAAAGACTGGCCTAAAATATCTGTATATCGGAAAGCGTGCGATCACACGAAAATCTTGTGACCGTGCTCATTTTACACAAATTTGAGCTAAATTTGGATGGATGGATGGATGACCATTTCCATTTCGTTTGGGTACTTGTATCTCCGGTAAGATTTTAGACCCGGCTATCTACATGGAGCTTTAAGCATTAGTTTATTTTAAAGAAAAAATAATCGTACACAGGAGTCCTGAATTCTATAAACATTATAAATAACCAGTTGAACACAAATGCCTTCACAGAACAAACGAAACTTGCCACTGCCACTTAACTTAGCGTTAGTTTTAATTCACACAAAGTGATAACACGCATGTTCATCAAATCAACACATGATCTTTACAGAAATATGAGAAAATGGTCTAAATAATAGCTCATTCTGACTTTCTCACAGACATATTTTAATAAATCTTATGCTGAACTTTTTTTGTCCGAGGAGTTATGTATCCAACTTCATGCTGCAATTTGACGTCATAATGCTTTCTTACCGATCCGCGTCTCAACCGTTGTTTATCGCAGAATACCCGTATACAGAGGTTGATTTTCTTCTTTGTTTAGCTGGAAATCAAGTCGAGCTATGTTAGAATGTCTGATTTACCATTTAAATGAAAAGTCATCAATCCAAAAATGCAGGGACACTTAATGTTTTCTATACGCTGCATATAAAAAATAAGAGATACGGTGCTGGGTAATTACTTAGAGATTTCACAAAGCTTATCCACATAGGACTCAACGTAAATGAGGACCTCACACGATATTGAAAGCCTTAGTAAGTTGAGACCTTTTTTTAAACGTCGTGTCTGACGTCAACGAAGGGGTTCATAAAGGGCCCATTTTATTATCAAAAAAAAAGTCAAAAAAACAAAATATTATATTTTTTTTAAGAATTTTAAAAAATAATCCCAGTCCTGTTTTGCATGAACAAAATACGTTCAATATTTCAAACAATTTTAAATGCGATATTACATGTTACGAAAACCAGCTTCTTGCGTCAAAATTGACGTCACTTTATGATCAAGCCGTTACGGTACCAAAATTAAATATCTTTAAGATCTTATTGATATACCGACACATATAAGCAAAATATCTAGAAAGCAGACAAATTTTTCCCCACTGTGCTTTTCATTAGACGAGAATATTTTAATGCCCCATCTGAATAAAATAGCTATATTTTTACAGGTGTAATTTTAGTTTTTTTATTTTATTTTAGTAATACTTCAACTATGTCTAAAAAAACGTTTCTTAAAATTTTAAAAATCCATGGAGAAAATTTTGTATAAATGTTTTAAAACACTAAATGTTCTTTTTCAAATTGATCTTATTTGGGAACGTAACAATATTTCCCCCAATTTACTGAAAAGTGTAAAGTGTCCAGTTTCCCATTGTCCAGTTCCCCATTTTCCCCTAATCATTTTTGCAAAAAGTAATCTCTGGGTTTTCTAAAAATATAATAAGATACAAAAATATTACATGTATATGTACACAGCTGAAAATTTTTTGGCAAGAAATCCCTAGCCCCCCATGTCATCTCTCGCCCAAAGTTTTACATATTTTGTGGTTTATATAGGTTAAAAAATAATCAAATTAGATTTAAACATTGTTTGTGACTGACCTTTTCAAAGTGTGTATTCTATTTTGAGATGTTATTCTTTAATGACTAATACGGGGATGTACATGTAGGTAATTTTGATCGAAAAATAATTTCTACAAAGAACCAAATTTCTCGACCTTTTCACCAGTACTGTCTTTCCATGTTTACGGTTCCCCCCCCCAAATCAGACAAATATTTCGCAAAAAATTTTAATGCATTTATTTAAATAGTCCATAAGTTTTTTAGTTCATCAAAAGGAGAAATTTGTACACAGTATGTGTTAGATCTCAAAAAAAAATAATTAATTTTCTTGTAAATTTTTTTGGGTCAGGTATTTTGTCGGTTAAAAAGGATATGAAAAAAAATATTCTTTAAACTTACCAATATTTTGCAAAAAAATGGAAAAAAAAAACAAAAATAAAATGCAAATAGATTAGTAAAGATTTTATGCAAAGAGCGGTAATTCGATGATATATTAAACAATCGAGGAGGGTAGCGTTCGAAAAATTGGTAAAGGAGGTAGTTTACATTTGGCGCGATGTATCTTTGGGCCCGTAGATGCCCGTACCCTCCTTTCCGTGCAGGAGGCGGCAGAACAATTTTTTTTCAGGGGTCCGCACCCTCTACGATTTTGCTTAGTGAAAAGTTATACAAATTAGAAATTCAAAAAGCCCGTAACTCGTAGACGTGTTGAGAGGGATTGCAAATCCCTGCAGGGCTCTTTAGGAGGCCTTGCGTGATCGTGAGCCAACGCGCGATTTTTCGGGGATTTTTGCCCAAACGAAATGTCGGAGTTGTGACTCGTGGGCCCTTTGCAGGGCCCCTCGACGCCCCCAAGGTTGTCGCTAGCTCCCCGTGCGGTACCATGAAAACGCAAATACTAAGCAATCATCGTTGGGCAACCTACGGGGCCCCACATCTCACATTTTCAGTGGTTTATATAAATGGCCATCTCCGACTGTTTTCATTATTTGTCGGAGAATGATTGCGGTTCCTTTGGGCGGTCAGGAGAAGAGAGCGTGATTACAAGCCTGGTCGTTTTTGATGGCAGCAGGCCGACAGAGGCCAGGGAGGCGGTATGCGTAAAACCCCTTGCTGTGGGAGGGCCCCCCTCGGCATTTGGACCCCCTGATGCGGGTTTGAGCCGGAATCCTTGGGGATTTTAAAGCTTACCTCATAATCGACCTACATGTTTCGGGAGAGGTAGACAGACTGCCCACCAAAATTTTTAAAAGCACGTAGACTGCCGTCCGGTTTCCCTTGAATCTTCTCCGCGCACCCTCTTCTCCCGGGAAAAGCGTCGGGTTGTCGATTTCCATACATGAACCAGTACAAAATGGCACGTGTTGTATATATGTGAACCATACGCCGTAGCCTAGCCTCTACGATCCCCAAAAATCCAAAGGAATTATCGCGCGCGCCGGGTTAAATGGATTAGGTTAGCTTTTTGAAAGAAAAGAAATAACGCCGACAAAAAAAAATTTTCTTTTTAGCGCTGTAGTGACACGTTTTTTTTCTTAAAATATATCTACAATTAAAAAAATATCAAAAAAAGGGGAAAAGGCACGCTGTAAAATTTGATTTTTGCATTTCATGTAAAAATTACAAAATAACTTATGTTAGATTTTTTTTCATCAGGTTAGTTGTGATAAAACCTTCTGAAAAATCGCTAGGTTCAACTTTGAAACGTAGGATTTTGTCGTACATGAATAAATATAAAAAATAATCGCGGCGTTTTTTTTCTGGGGGAAAATGTTGTATGCTTTTTTATATCTTCCTAGGCCTACTAATATAAAAACAAATGTTCACTTTTATTTAGCTACAAACACACATTTTAAAAAAATTACAACACACAAAAAAAAAAGATTTTTAAATGTCAGCTACGGCAAGTATTTAAATTATTCTGAATATGAAATTGTGCCGTCACGCGTGGCGTGATTTTTGATTTTTTAAAGAAATAATTTGGCAAAATGGTGTATGTTGATACTTTGTGAAAAATTTTTTTTGTGATTTTTGCCCAAAACGAGTTTGAAATGCACTTAAGTATATGTTTACTGTCAGTACTCCACTCTGGGAAATCTAGCTTTTACCCAAATCTACCCCGGCCCAGTTTTTATATTTTAAAGCAATGGACAAGATTCAGTTCCAAAAGAATTACTATCGCAGTTACAAAATTTTGTAGTTTTGATAGACTTTATCACTTCTATTTTTTTTTCAACCCTGATTGTTATTGAATTTAACGTTAACATTGAGTTACATACTGTAGGCTATAAACAGAAATTTTCTGGGCTATGTGCGGGGAAAATACGAAAAATAACATAAAATAAACCCGTTTTGTGATTTTTTAAAAATTTTTAAAATGTTCGAAATTCAAGCAAAATATGTTGAATTTTTTAAAACAAATCCAGACAGTTGTAAAACCGTATTGCAGAGAGAAATTGTGTTAACCCTTGGGGGGATGGGAGGGGGGGGGGGCTCTTTTCCTCACGCCCTCTACTCCCTTTTGGCCCGCAGGATTGCGGTTAAAAATTCCTGGTTATTTCAGTAAAAAAAAAAAGGGGAAACTTTGTTAGGGAAAAAGGTGGAACAAACTTTATTTGCCAAACATGCCCGTTTATCTAGCCCGCAAAAAAATCTCTGAATACAATAAGGAAATTTTCTCAACGATTATCTTTGTTTTTTTATTTGCAGAAACCCTAAGACCGAAACATCGGACAGTATTGACTACGTACATTTTAAATTAAAAAGACAAAAAAAAAAGCAACAAATTTCGGGTCAACATTTCCTGCTCACTGTTATTTTGTGGGCGAAAAATAGCGTAGCCAAGTTTTGATGTAGCCGAGTGGAATAATGGGAACTTTTAAATTTTATCTTTGAAGGTAGTTTCTTTTTTACCCCGTGAGTCGTACGAAATAATTCAGAAAAATATCTAATATTAATTTGTAAAAAAAATAAGTTATTGGTATTGACGGAAAAAAAAGCACAGTCATGTGATAACAACTGCGTATTCTCCTTTTCCCACCTGTATGTCTTTCCATCACCCACCCGCCCATTCCCCATCAAATGGTCGTTTCAGTTTTTCACCCAAAGAATTTTCCCTGAAGCCAGTTCTGAAGGGGGACGTTTTTTTTAGGAAAAAGAAGGACATATAGTACACAGTTTTTGTAAAAAAACCCCCCCAAACATTTTAAAACCCAAAATTTACAACAGATCTGTTTTAAATGTTCAATTTTTCATTACCCAATTTTTTTAAAAAAAAAATCTTTTTTTGTCCCCGTTACAGTCGCAGTAAAACGTAAATGTCCCCACCCCCAAATTTTAAAATAAAAAATTATAATATTAACAATTCATTTTTTTTTTATTTGTTGTAATAAGTTCAAAGCTTAGTAAATTATTACTGATGTATTCTATTGTTTTCTCTGTGATGAAAAAACGGTTCAAAAAAGAAATGAGTACATATCATTCAACTTCTTTGGGTTATAAATAGAAGAAAATAAAAATAGATCGAAGTAGGTCTTGGAAAACCAATTTAAACCCTGATTTGGTCTATTTTTTTATTAAATTTTACAATTGTAAAAACAAGACTGATTTTACTTTTATTCATGAAATAAAACTTTTATAAATTTTTCATAGGTTGATATCAGGATTATGATGTAAAATGATGTGTTAAATTCAATTGTTAGCGTTAAGCCAGTGGAAGTCAAACTCTTACATTTTGTATATTTTTTCAGGCAGCAGACTGAATAAACACCTTTATTTAAATCTACTTTTTATTATTATTAAAAACAAAAATGAAATATTTGTTAAATCGAACCACTCGATTCGCTATTTCCTCGTGCTTAACACACATGAACATCCCTTTAAAAAAGCAGAGGCAGACGTATTTATTGTTCTGTGTACTGAAGAAGAATATAATTCGGGGGAGGAGAAATCTGATTTTGATTTGTTTTTCGTTTGTGTTTTTTTTTTACTTGTCCGTATGATATTTTAATAGTAATTCGGTCAAATTTCCGTCGTTACAATTTTTGGGGACAACTGGGCTACGGAAAATTGAATTTGCCGCTCCTGAATGTAAGACTGTCCAGATATATATTTTTTTTTTTTTACATTTTTTGCTGAATATAGTGAACGAGTCAGTTTATCATTATGCCCAATTTTCTTAACATCTTCCCTGTGAAAATCTCAAAAAATAGACGGGCTTTTGTCTCTTGAAATTGTTTGCCCAAAAAGGGGAAAAGTAAAAAATATATTTTTTATCGTCTAGTGGTAGTCTTTATACATTTTTAAATCCCTAAAATGTTATGTTTTTCCCGACCAGCCTAATGGCATTTTTTTCGGGGGAAAAAAAAGGGGCCCGAGTCGTCATTTTTCGTCTGGTAATTAAACAAAACATCAAAAAGTATAAAATACCTAAAAAAAAAACTAGGAAAGAAAATGTATAAAGTCCCAACTTCCCAGAGCAGTGACGTCACGAGTAAAGAAACAAAATTATGTTCATTTTATTGGGTTTAAAGTTATAAAAACTTTTTTTTTTAATTTCGAAGGAAATACAGTTTTTAATAAAAATCAGATACGCCCGCCGCAACACACGGTCATTATGGTCTAAGAACCATGGTATAATGCCCTCAGTTTCCGCCAAAGTGTTAAAGATCATTGGGTCTTGTGCTAATTACTGGGAAAGGCGATTTAATGTCGTTTTTGTATAAATTTCCCACAAAAATTAACCAGACCCTACAACATGACATATTTTGGGAAAGGGTTAAATATAATTTTGATTATTATGTACGATGGGTTACTACAGTTTAAAAATACGACCTGTGACAAAATTCAAATTATTTAAATTTTAAAAATAAATTAAGTTTTAAATCTGTTCGTGCGGATTTTTCCCTTTTGACGACGGCATTTGCTCAGAGTCGAACAGCGTTTGATCGCGTTTGTACGTTGAAGCGTTTAAATAACAATGTGAAATCTTATAGAACAGCATTAAAAAAGGGACATACTTAAATGGTTAAAATGTGATTTTAGTTTTTACTTATTTTCTGTCAGATTACCTGAAATAAAATTTAAGGACAACGGCAGGTCGGGGGGTGACCCCGTGTACAGGTAACTAATTTTAAAAAACCCCTGCGAGCGCTGTCTGGTCATAGATTGAACGCCCGGGACTCCGGTCCTTCGAGGTGGATTTTTTTTATTTCCTAGGTAATAACAGCGCTTTTGTCACCTGAAAGTCTTGGAAACACCCATTGCAGCGATGTTTACAACAGCATTCATTTTTGGGCTGGTTACCATTATATAAAATTTTGACATTACAATTCGTACCAACAAAGCTTTGTTTTAAAACCAGAAAAAAAATCAAAGATTTAAAAAGTTTCATTGTTGTATTTACCAAAGTTTTCCCCGAAACCCCGAAAAAAAAAAAAAATACCCCTTTCCCCCGGGCACCCGAGAACCCGTCCATGCCCCTTTTTGTTTGTGAAAGTTTATGGCAAAAAATTTTTGTTTTCAGTTTCATTTAAAATGAAAAAAAATTATAAAATGGAAAAAAGGAAAAGAAGCCGATTGTGAAAGAAAAAGCGGATTCGGTTTTTTACAAATACTTTACAATTTCCTTTTTAAAAAAAAGCATGATTTTTTTTTTAATTTTTAGTGGGCCCACAAAGGTAAATTAATCTAATTATCCATTGGTGGGGTTTTTTAAAAAAACCAACCAACTTAACATTTTTTTAAATTAAATCAAACCCAATCTTTGGGATTATTGATGCTTTGGAAAGGATAATCTTAATACGTCAAGGGCACACATCAATTTTATCCCCCTTTTTAATTAAAAAATTGATGCAAGATATCTTATAAATTGATTCCATACCTCATGTTTTTATTTCGATGTAAATGAGAGTGGGAAACCAAAATTTTTTAGTCCGTTTGGCGCCCTTACCTTACTGGTTGGGGCGCCGTAAAACCAAATAAATAAATAAATAAATTTTTTTATAACATTATGTATTGTTTTTTCAGACAAAAAATACCTTTGGTGACCCGAGTTCTTAATAAAATTTGAATATTGAAAGAAGAAGCAGTGTGGTATCTTTTTATTTATATTTTAACTTGTGATAATTAATCTATAAAAATGTAAAGTTAAGAAAAAACGTCCGCTAGAAAAAAATTGTGAAAAAAAATCTTGAAAAAAAGGGTTTAACGAATTTGGGTGCAGTCTAAAAAAAAGTGAAAGGTTTATTATCAACTAGGCCACATTGGGCTATCGTCACAAAAAATTAAAATTTCTATCTTGAACAAAATATATACACTTTGAAAGTTATAGCATTGTAGGGTAAAGGGTACACTTTTGTGATGTTTTCCCTATTTTGCTAAGGAAGATGCGCAGAGTTTAAAAATAAGAAAATGAATATGCGCTGCGCAAAAAAAAATGATCTGGCCATGCCCGTTTGTCGATTTGGACAAATTGTATTTAAAACCAAAGGAAGCGATTTTTTTATTATTCTCTCTTGTACACATGTTTAAAAGGGGGCTCAGTTACCATAAATATGGTTTGGGGAACTGAGCATTTTGGAAAGAGTCATCAAATAAAGTTTTTTGAAAAGACCAAATGCGTTTCGGGGATTTTTTCCCCAAATGGATATTTAAAATGATCCAAAAACTAAAATAAAAATATTTAGGATGCTGCAAATTTTTTTGCAAAAAACACGCTTCGTAGTTCTTAAAAGGCTCAGTTCCCTAATTTCCCCCATTCTGTAATGTCATAGGGACTTGACGTTTTGATTGACATTTTTTTGACAAAGGGGTTTAAGATCAGTATTTAAGTTAAAACAAAAAGTTATAAATAAATAGTCGCACTTTAAGGCATACGAGCAAACCTCGCAAATCCTGCGGCTCAAAAGAATCTCGTTACCCGGGAAATTCTCCCCGCGTCATTTTTTTATGCGAAAGAATGACACGTCAATTTTTAATTATCACCCTTTGACCCCCGTTTTTTTTAGTAAGAACGTGTTTTTTTGCTTAAGACTATTTTTTTAAACAAAAAGTTGTTTTGAAGTAACCCGTATTTTTTCATGTAGTTTTTAAAAATACAAAATTTCAATCCATGCTCGCTTTCCCAAGAAAACCCGAATCACGCTCTCGTGAAATATTAAACATGTGGTGTTCACTGTTGATTTATAATGTAATATCATTTTTCACGTTAAAATGAAAAGAAAAACAAATACCCTTTCATAATCATTTATTTTTTTACCTTGTAAAATCTCACGCTGATTTTCCTATCACGTAATTGGTTTTCTGTGTACGTTTTTCTTTTGCAAATTCAAAAATTAAACATTCAATTAAATTTCGTCAAATAAAAGAACTTTCAAAGATATTTTCGAAATTTCAAAAGGTTTGGGCCAAACTCCCTATAGTACCCCAAAAAACAAAACAAAAAAAAACTGTATTTTTTGTATTTTTCCCTGAGGTAGATTAAAACTAATGATAGGTAGCCCCGAACATTAATTTTTTTTTGAAAAAACCAGTTTTTACGATGTAGTTAAAAAATTGTGACTTACGAAATATTTTATATCGTCGTTTCCGAAGCATTATCCCTTTTTCTATTTCTGTTTTTTGTTAAGTCACAATGTGTTAATTTAGTGTTTTTACCATTTATTATTATAAAAATGTAATAAAACTGTTTTCCAAGCATATCATTTTTCTAAAATTGTGACTAATTATCGTTTAAACTGTCCAAAAAAAAAATGACAAGCCTTTTTGGCGCGGGACATGATAATGTATGTTTTAACGTAAAAATTGCTTGATCAAAAGGATTTTTTTCCAAAAGCGTATTTTTTAGAAAATTTTTCTGGATTGATAGGGCCTATGGGATAGATCTTTATACATTTTGGACACTGGCCCACAGATTTTCCCAATATTTGGTTTGGCCGTCCCGCCGCCGCAGGCCCTTTTTCTCCAATTTGGGAATGCCACCGACCCGGTGGAATTTGGGGAAATTTCTTCGGAAATGTCTTAATTGGGCGATTTGCAAAATTTCCCCAAAAATTTAAAAAATGTGTTTTTGTGTCAAAAATTAATGAATTGCATTTCAGTAATTGTTTAACGTATTACATTTCCTAAAATTTAAAAAAAATTGCAAAAAATATCTTAAAACAGCAAAAACCATAAAAAGGATAATCATTTTGGGGAAATTTTTAAAATTTAACTTTTGGGAAAAAAAACAATTTTTTGCATTGGATTTCCCCCTTTTATCGGAGGTGATTTAAGGGAAAAATAGCCCCCGGGGGTGGGGGTTAAGTTGTAAAAGCCGACTTTTACGAATGAAAACACGACTTATATTCATGTTTATTGTATTATTTGTGTAAATTTTTCTTACCCATTTTCTATCCAATCGCGAACGTTTATTTGCAACCCTGACCGTCATATATTACGGTATTTTGGATGCCGTGGTACAAAAATCCCGTATTTTTTTATTTGGCGCACGCGCGTACAAAAAAAAACCTGTATTTTCTGTATTTGGGCGGTTCAACGTCCCCTGTTAAAATACGATAAAAACCCGAACGGGAAAAAGTTCGAATGTAAATGGATGAAGTAGGCGTCTATGTACGAGTTTGGTTTTGTGTCTTGAAAATGGAAATTTGATATTTTTTGGGGAACCACCGTTCAAGGGAAAACAATGCTTCTGTATAATATTTAAAACGTTCGTTAATAACAAAAACTTAAAAAAAACAGTAAAAGGTAAACCGATGTTGGAATATTTGAAAGTCGCTTAAAAAAAGCCTTCCCGCGAACCTAGAAATTGGTTTTCAGCCCGGCTGTCTGAATAGTACCTCAGCGTTTTTTTTTAAGGTTTAAAAAACAAAAAGGGGAAGATTATGAATGGGAAGGGGGGGCGGTCGCATCCAAAAATGTCTGCTCTTAATTTTAGTTTTTTGGGCGGATTTCACCCCAAAATTGGGACAATGTTTGTGGGCTTACATCTCAGCGTTTCGATAACCAGCCAAATTGTACCAGGCCTCTTTTATTATAGTCCTTGAATTCTCGAAAAAACGGGGAATTTGCCTTGTCCGCTCTTTTTAAATCGAACAGTTTTTTATCCCAAATAAAATTTTATACGCAGAAAAAAAAAACTTCAATGAATTATGTATATTTCGTAGAAGTGAAATAAATATAGTTAAAAAAAAGGGTTTTTAAGGTCAACATTGTTCTGTATAATATTTTTTTGCACTATCCAGCGAGAAAAACTAGAAAAGGCAGGAAAAACAAAATTCAGTGAAACATTTTTAATTTTAAAAATTTATTTAGTAAGATAAAATAGATATGAAAAAAAGGTTTTTAAATTGTACTTACAATACGAGAATATTTGGACTCGTACCCAGCTGGAAAAACCATATTGAACTGCCTAGCGGCTCGTCCCAAAATGGTTTTTCAGCTGGGTACTGTCCAAAAATATCTCCGATTGTACAGAAAATGTTAAATAATTAATAAATTGACAATATTATAGCCATAATGGATTTCCAATTGGAACCAGAAGCAGAGTTTTTTCAATCTTTTGGGGGGGAAAAATTTAGTGGGTTTTCCTGTTATCCTTTTAGTATTGACCGCGTGTAACAATTAAAATCACATTTTGTATTTGCGTTAATTTTTTATATCGGGCATCTTCTACCTTATTGGTTTCAAATTTAATGGAAACGGGGCGTTTCTTCAATTTTTTTGGCGGGGAAAACTGCACGTGCCTTCCTGATGTCTTTGGTATTGATCGGTGTTTACAGAAAATTTAGTATTTGCGTTATATTTTCGTGTCAGCAGCTATATTAAATTTTCATGGAAGTGTAAACAAAATATTCTTCAACCAAATGAGAATGCATGCTTCAGGGCTTGAATTTATTTCGTTTCTGTAAGCCAGTGACCGTTTCTGAAATGGTTGAGTTCATAGTATTTTTCATTCGAGTGTGCTTAATATTTCATTGATGTTAGAAAAAAAAAAATTACCGACCCAGAAGTAATGGGTCGGAAATGGCAAACAAACATATTTAAGGGTGGTCTTGAAATGCGAAATGATTACTTGCAGGCTTAATTGTCTGACTTGTAAGACTTATCGACTGAAAAAGCACATGACTGCTGCACAATAAACAATTATAACATAGTCAAACATAAACACTCATTATAAGAGAAGTGAGACATTTTACACTCAAATGTTCTCACTTTTATTTTTCATAAAATTTGATGTACAGCAAATCCTGTCTGTAGAATTGATATTCCGTTGTAACATTTCACCCGCAATTCTTATCAAATTTAGACGCATAAATTTCAGAGGCTATTTGGCTCAGTTTATATTCAATTTTTATATGTGAAACGACTTAAGAAAACTAAAATTATCTAGTTGATCGACACTGAATGCGGGTTAAGCCCGCCCACGTTGCATACAACTAAGTTGTTTTTAACTCGACTATACGAAGTATGGAGAGCTGTCCTACTCGACCTCGGTTAAAGTTTTGATGCGCTTTCCTTATATCTCTGTAATTGCTTGAGAGATTGGACTGAAACTTAAAATAGTTATTCATTCCTTATCATCATCCACATCATGTGGCACAAGGGTCTGGTCATAAGTCTCGCACCAATATTATATTTCATGAATTATCCCCTCCCCTTTTACTTAGAATTTCAGGTGATATTTTTGGTGCACTTTCGCTCTATCTCAGTTATTATTAAATGGATTTCATTCAAAGTTAAAACAATCATCCCACATCATAATCCACATCATATGACACTAGGCTCATAACTCTGGTACTATTTTATCTTGAATTATGCCCCTTTTTACTTTGGATTTTAGGTTAATTTTGATGCATTTTCATTAATCTCTGTCACCGCACAAGGGATTTTATTCAAACATAAAGTATTTATTCTACATCATCATGCACAGCATATGACTCAAGAATAACATCTCTTGCACAGTATTTCATTAATTAATCCCCTTTTTACTTAAATTTTCAGATTAAAGTTTTGGCGCCCTTTCACTTGACACAAGGGACATAACTCTGGTACCGTACCAATATTCAGTTCGGATCAATGTATATAATGAATGTAAAAAAGTAAGAAACAATTAATGCAAGATGAGGTAATATTCTCAACTATTATGATAATGTCTTCTTTACTTGCAGAAATTTAAATGACAGTATTGACTGGAGTTTGAATTACTCAAAGGGAAAAAGACAAAACAGTCCAAAAAAAAACAGTCGTCCATCTTTCATCCGGCATATATCCATAGGTGTTGGATAAAAAGCGAAGTTATGGAGCCGAAATGAAGTACTTGGGGAAATTATCTTTGAAGGTAAAGTTTGTATTTTAACAGCGTCAAACGGAATACATTAGAGAAATATATTTATAAAATTAATTAAACTTAACTATGAAGAAGAACAAACGTTCCCGGCGGAACTCGAACCAAAAATACAATAACCAAATTTTATATGTAGTATGCTTATAAATATTCTCCATTTTGCTACTTGTTCGTGTCTGCCGGTCTGTCTCTATTATATCTTCAAATGTATCAATCAGTTTATCAATCCATACGTCCGTTCGCACATCAATCCATTTGTGAAGTCACCATATACGTCGAACTCTACATACATTTGCCAATTTTTGTTTTACTTTGTTTTTTTTTTCTGTTGTTGAATGTTCCAAGTGGTTACAGAGCGACTTCAGAACTTAGATACTGGAGAACCTATGATAACAACCTGCACATCACGAACTGCACTGTAATAACGCGGTTTAATGACGAACATGTTGTTGTGACAATAACTTTTCAACTCGAGTGGTGAGAGATAGAAATTGGCTAGCTTTTGTTGTCAAGTAAAAAGGGGAAATAAAAATAGGCTGCGTACTTCCGTCCGAATGACTTTGTACTGGTTGGAGCGTTCGCTTGTGAATCGAGCGGTCATAGGTTTGGTGTCCGGTACAGTCACTCTATCCGTGACTAATATTTTTCAATGGGACAGTTGTAAGTTACTGTGGGAAAGAGTTTAGTGCTTGTAAAAAATGAAATGTTGTCGAAAACGGGCGTAAAACCAAAAAATAAACAATAATTATTCCCGGTTAATTCTAACTATTATGTTGATCGAACTATGCACAGTCAAAACGAAATGAAGTTAATGTGTACGGGCATGAAATAAATAAGTTATTGCACTTGCGCAATTGATAACTATTATTTGTGTTGGGTTTACGCCGTTTCTCAGCAACCTTAAATTTACACAGCCTGTCTTTATAGTTTCTAACCAGTAGACACTCCATAAAAAAGACAAATTTCTCACTTCATGGAACGCTGTAGCTGGTCGAGCTTGAACTAACAGCTCCAGATTCCGGGGGAAATTGTATTTAAATTCCCAACTTTCATTGTAGCGTGAAAATGGACTCGATAGTCAAGGAATTTTATAATCTTATTCTGTTCAAAAACATTTCAGGAACATCTTCAGAAAATTCAAATTAAAAAAAATGCTATGGAGGAGAGAACGAGCAGTAAAATGAGCCGCGCCATGAGAAAACCAACATAGTGCGTTTGCGACCAGCATGGATCCAGACCAGCCTGTTCGCTTTCAAAGCCTATTGCAATTAAAGAGACTGTTAGCGAACAGCTTGGATCCTGACCAGACTGCGCGGATGTTGGTTTTCTCATGGTGCGGCGCAAATGTTTAATAAGAAGTATCTTATTTTTACATTACGCTTTTTTTGTACGTAACATGCATTCATGTATACAAGTGTGACAATAAGAATCGGAAAGAATACAAAATTAGAATACGCTTAAAATGAAATTTATGTTGTAGTAAACTTTTTTGGGGATTAACTTATTTTTCTCTAAAATACAAACAGTTTTTTTTTGTGTGAAATTTTGATGCCCAAATTATTGCGCGTGAAAATGGGGGTAGGGAAAAAGTTAAGATAATATAGCGAAAACGAAGTCGGAGACCTCCGATCCTTTTCGCTCATTTTGCAGTAAAATAAATTGATATGATAACTATTTTTTTTTTAAATCTATGGACCAGTTGCTACACACTATTTAGTCATTCCGCTCGCAAACAATAATTTCGTAGAAAGATTTTGGCATGATTTTTGCATAGAGTAAGCATTCCTTCGGGGAATAGTCGGAGTGCATGTTTGAAAATTACATGACCGTATATGCCATACTGTTTTTAGCTCACCTGAGCAATGCTCAGGGTAAGATATTGTGATCACGCTGTGACCGTCGTGCGTGCGTCCGTGGTCAACAATTGTGTTTAAAAGACATCTCCTCCATAAGCACTGAATGGATTTTGATGAAACTTGGCATGAATGGTCCTCTACCAAAGTTATTCAAACGGTTCCGCTTGGTTGCACACAGGGGCCACTAGAGCTAAAAACAGAAAAATCTTCAAACGACATCTCCTAAAACCGATGGTCCGATTTTGAAATAATTTCACACAAATGGGCCTTATATCACCCTCGTCAAGATCAGTAGGGCTGCTGGATTAGACGACCCCTAATGTTTTTGGGGTCGCTCCGTCAAAGGTCAAGGTCACAGGGGCCTGAACATTGAAAATCATTTCCGATCAATAACTTGAGTACCACTTGACCCAGAATATTGAAACTTCATAGGATGATTGTACATGCAAAGGAGATGACTCCTATTGATTTTGGGGTCACTCTGTTAAAGGTCAAGGTCACAGGGGCCTGAACATTTAAAACCGTTTCCGGTCAGTAACTTTAGAACCACTTGACCCAGAATGTTGAAACTTCATAGGATGATTGGTCATGCAGGGTAGATGACCCCTATCAATTTTGGGGTCACTCTGTTAAAGGTCAAGGTCACAGGGGCCTGAACATGGAAAACCGTTTCCGATCAATAACTTAGAACCTCTCGACCCAGAATGTTGAAACCTCATAGGATGATCGTTCATGCAGAGTGTATGACTCTTATTGTTTTTGGGGTCACTCCGTTAAAGGTCAAGGTCACAGGGGCATAACCATTGATTACAATTTCCGATCAATAACTTGAGAACCTCTTGATCCAGAATGTTTAAACTTCATAGGATGATTGAACATGCAGAGTAGATGACCCGTATCGATTTTGGGGTCACTCTGTTAAAGGTCAAGGTCACAGGAGCCTGAACATGGAAAACAATTTCCGATCAATAACTTGAGAACCACTTGACCCAGAATGTTGAAACTTTATAGGATGATTGAACATGCAGAGTAGATGACCCCTACTGATTTTTGGGTCAGTCCATTAAAGGTCAAGGTCACAGGGGCCTGGTCATGTAAAATCATTTCCGGAAAATAACTTGAGAACCACTTGACCTAGAATGTTGAAACTTAATAGGATGATTAGACATGCAGAGTAGATGACCCCTATTTATTTTGGGGTCACTTGATCAAAGGTCAAGGTCACAGGAGCCTGAACAGTGACTTGAGAACCACTAGGCCAAGAGTGTTGAAACTTAGCGGGTGACTGGACATGCCAAGTAGATGATCCCTATTGCAGCCAACCATCAGTGTCTCTTTGACTTTCGCTCCTGACCACTATTGACTTCTTGCCCATAGGACTTTGCAATGGGGGAGACATGCGCTTTTTTACAAAAGCAATTTCTAGTTTTATTATGCTTTGTGCTTAGTATACTTCAGGTTTAAAGGGATGACTCGTTTTCAAACATGAAATTAAAAATTACGCTCGGAAATTAAAAGATGGATGTTGCCACTTTTACGCTGATTTCATTGTAATATTACTGATTTTATAATTTCAGGAAAAGTTACCAAGAACCAGGCGCAACAGGATTGTTCAAGGATACAGAAAATTACTTACTGTATTACTACCACCACTTAGATGATTGCCGACATCTGTCAAAAAATGAAACATTTCAGGAGCTCTAAAGAATTGTGAATTTAACTTAATCATAATGCATCTGAATGGACATATATTTGATATTTGTTCAGTGGTATTCAGATGCAGACGATGGTGCAGAATACTGTGATTGTAATGCTAAGGACTGCTTCATGAGAAGTTGATTCATGAGATTATTCCGAATACATTTACAGACATATGTCATTTAGTGCAAACATTTTGTAGTGAGTTACACAGGATTATGTCTTCCATGATTTATTTGCATTAATATGCAGAAGAAAAAAACAGTGATCATAAGATGCATAGTTTTATTCAAAATCAGAGACATTTTCTTACTGCCACCAAGTTGTTACACTTGAAATTATTTTCATGTTATTTTTTTTGAAGGCATCGTTTATAGACATATCTTTGGTACTTTAAAAGACAATGACTTGAAATTAAAAATGTTTCTTTATAATCATCATCTGCGTGTGTAGTTACAATCACAATAATTCTAATTGTATTTCTTGGCAGAGTTATGCCCCTTTAATACTTAAAATCAAAATTAAAAATAAAGAATGTCAGTACACCTTCTTTACTTGACCTTTAACCCCTCTGTGTAGTAGGGGCTTTTCATATATTGGTGTATCTTCCTTTTAAAGTAGAGGTCTCTTATTGAGACATTAATTTTATTTATTTTACTGTCAAATTGCCGAATAGTGGAGCGTGCTGTCTTACCGACAGCTCTTGTTATTTTCACCCTTATACGTTATTCACGATGTTGACAGGCACAATGCCTGTGAAGTTTCTCTGAAGTTATGGCCATTGAATTTCTCAAATTTGCTAAAGTTGACCAGACTTGAGCAGTTCTTATCCTTTGTTCACCAAACTTGACTACTATGCTTGCAGGCATAATATCTCAGAATAGTTCTATAACTAGCTGGATATTCTCAGTTATGGCCCTTCAGTTACTACGAAAAATGACAGTACCTTAGCCAAACTTTTGTCAGCTCATTATCTGGATATTCCCAGCTATGGCCCTTCAGTTACTACGAAAAATGACAGTACCTTAGTCAAAATTTTTGTCAGCTCATTATCTTTGCTACTCTAAACATCGCTCTAAATCTCTTGCCCTTGAATTAATCAAAATTTTAAAAATGTTACATCTGTCTCAGAATTCTGAATAAGGGGTTTATTTTGGCGGTTTGGTTCTGTTGTTTATTTTCGTATCACATGTCAGGTATCACTATATAAATCTAAACTTGATAGTCCTTTGAATAGAGATGTGTTATAAAAATTAAATAAATTTCGTAGAAGCAAGATTTGAGTTGCATTTATACAGTGTTCGAGTGAAAAATATGTACTGTAGAAGTTTGAACACTTTATCTCATGCTTCAGAATAGGGCGGAAAAGAGAAAACTTTTGACAAATGGAAATTATTATTTATAAATATATCGATCGTTGCTAAATTTGCGATGATAATTTGCTATGATTTCTTTCATAGTCAGAAACATCAATGTTTAAATACAGCTTGGATACCAGTAATGAATACTTACCCAATATGAAGGAATCAAATGCGTTGTAATAAGAAAGGACACGCTTAATCAATATCATACTGAAAAGTTGATTCTAATACGCTTGTTGCTGTTAAAACACGCTTACGCTAAATAACGTCATGTGTACATGCGATGACGTTAATATTTTTGTTGAACCAAGAAAGAGCGCTATTACATTTTATCTACTGTCTTAGATTAAGGGCATATTACACTCGAAACAATATATAACAAAATCGTCTTTTACTAAAATTAATACACTCATACGTCGCGAGAATAATTTACTTGGGCTACGATCTCGTGAAATTAGAGGCTATAACCAATCTAATTGCTGAAATAAACAGATACTTGAAAAGAAACTGTATCAGAAGGTCAAAATTAATTACGCCAAATATGTTTAACCCAATTATTAAAAAAAAATCCAAAACTAAAGCAATCCCCATACGCCAACCAAGTATTGAAATATACCTCCTATTGAAAATTAGCTATTCAGGAATGTCTAACACAGTTCCTGACATTAGCCTTTCGAGAATATATCTGATCCAGAACCGGAGGTTATTCGTTTGAGACTGTCTATCCCAAACAGTCTGGTTAGTCAATTCAGATCATGCGTGTTAGTCATTTTGGAACGTCTTACCCAGACAGGTGGGTTAGTCATCCCAGAACGTCTAACTCAAACAGAAGGATTAGTCATTCCAGATTGTCTAATTCAGACAGGCGGGTTAGTCATTCCTGAACGTCTATCTTAGTCATTCCTGAACGTCTAACTCAGACAGGCGGGTTAGTCATTCCAGAACGTCTAACTTAGACAGGCGATTTAGTCATTCCGGAACGTCTAACTTAGTCATTCCTGAACGTCTAACTTAGTCATTCCTGAACGTCTAACTTAGTCATTCCTGAACGTCTATCTTAGTCATTCCTGAACGTCTAACTCAGACAGGCGGGTTAGTCATTCCAGAACGTCTAACTTAGACAGGCGATTTAGTCATTCCGGAACGTCTAACTTAGTCATTCCTGAACGTCTAACTCAAAACAGAAGGATTAGTCATTCCAGAACGTCTAACTTAGTCATTCCTGAACGTCTAACAACATGCAACGACGGATGCCCCATTAGCGATGCTCACTCCTGTGATTAAGACCGACAGAGTTATCTAAATTACCAGATGCGGAGAAGCGGTAAGTAAAGGACGACTTGGTATATCCTTAGAGCAATACTGATTCATGAAATTGAACTGTAAACACTAAGCAGTTGGTTTTGTTTCCAGTCAGCCCTCGACACTATAGGCAATAGGAAAGCAGTTTTACCACGGAATCTTGTTAGTTATTACGGAAGATAGGGGAGACATTTCTGTTCTCTTTATTAGTGTAATTATATAAGAAATACTACTTATAGGCTGTTCAAAACACAAAACGCCTGAAGTCTAGATTTAATAATAAGTCCAGACTTAAATAATATGCTGTTATGTAGTTTGTTGTTGTTAACTGAATACTATACTAGTCTAAGAAGAAACTGTGTTTCATTTCTATGCTGTGTAATCTTTGTACATATGTTATCTTCATTGAGTAAACATGTTATTATTATTATTATTATTATTATTATTATTATTGTAATCATTATCATTTTATAATACATGTACAGTGAAACGTTAAGAAATTGCACAGTTTTTGAGGTTCTGCCAAAAACTTACTGACAATATTTTTCAAAAAGATACTATTTTGGCTATCACGTGCTTTTTCTAATATTTAAATTTGAAATCATTAGGCACGAAACTCATGATTTTCGATCTACGATCAATTCTGTGCGATATTTGAAGTAAAAACAATAAAAATAATAAAAAAATATCTTCGTATACGTCTACATGTCGGGAAAAAACACAGCTTATTTATATACAGATATACACTCTGATTTTCGTATAGTGGCTTTTTAGAGACCTTTAAAATACTTTTACAGAGCCCTTAAAATCAAAGTAGTTTATTCGAAATTGTTGATTTTTAGACATTCACCGGTACTAAAACCATACGGTATAGTATTTTCTCGTAGCATGTCATTCAAGTCCCATTCTCAAAAAGGATACCATAACATGCCAGCTCTTCATCGATAATGTGCACAAATATAGGCTGTCTACTTTTAATCAACATGCACAGGAAAAGTTATATTGACTGTATGATCTTGTTAATCTGACCCGCGTATCAGATGAAACCTATGGCAGCATACATTGTTTGTCATAGTGAGCCTTCTATCTTCGACATAATTCTCTCCTGAGTCCGCAGTCATTAATGTATTCAATTCGAAAAAGTGTCTTTGAAATGCTGAACTAATCTACGTAGGAATATGTAATACACAGATTGTCACCGCCCACAGATTGTCACCGCATTCATCATCTTCTTCTTTTTCTTCTTTTATAATGACTGCATGGAATGTTTAAAAAGTGAAAGACTGCCAGGGTTGCTATGGCGGACTAATATTAAGAATAAAGTTTTGCAATATGTACATGGCAGAATACGTGCAATAACCTTTCACTGTCAAAATGAACACAAAGTAATTATTTTTACTTTAATTTCAGGACATAAAAGAACAGAAGCTTTCTATAACAGCGTACTTTACTTTTGTAAGTATAATTCTGTATATATTGAGTATTGAGAGAGATGTCCATTTTGCATTTTAAACATTCTTTGTTACCAAAAATTTCAATTTAGATTTAATTTCATTTGTTATACATGCGTTTTATTTCATATTTCAGACCTGGTTCGACACTAGATTGGTGTGGATAAATAACAGCACATATGACAACATAAACGTTCTGTTTAGCGATGAAAAGAGTGTTTGGAAGCCACCTATTATCGTTGAAAATTCGTACGTGAATATAATTGAGCCGCATCATGAGAAAACCAACATCGTACATTTGCGACTATCATGGATCCAGACCAGTCTGCGCATCCGCGCAGTCTAATTAGGACCCATGCTGTTCGCTTACGGCTTCTTTAATTGCAATAGGTTTTGAAAGCGAACAGCATGGATCCTGACCAGACTGCACGGATGCGTAGGCTCGTCTGGATCCATGCTGGTCGCAAATGCACCATGTTGGTTTTCTCATGGAACGGCTCATATAATAATTTGGTGCTGTAGCTTTTATCATTTAAAAGTTACAATTAAGGTGGTGGACTGAAATGACAATCGGGAATTTACATATTCTCCGTATGCAAATTCGGCATTCTCCGGCTTTTACGGAAAGCAGTGTGCGTGTTGAGTAATGTATACATCCAAAGATTACCAAATGGCTTAACAAAAATACGTAAATACGTTTATCATCATACAAAACAGACCAATACACTATCATATAGGCAATAAATTTGCCCTTACTTAGAAAATTCATTTTACTAGCCGTTCAAGATTAAATTCTATTTGAGACTGACCATCAAATATCAATAGTCATTGTAAAAATAATAGTGATTGATATTAAAAATGTTATTCATATATAAATGACATTCATTTTCAAATTCATCTGAGACAAATTGTTTCGGAAACATCAGGCAAGGTTTGCAAAACGATGTGATATGGATGAAAAAGCAATACTGGCCGAAGCTACAGTCAAGCTCAATATTTCTAGTTATATGGTGTAGATGGCATCTTATTGTCGAATTAATTTATCTATACATGTTTTTACATATTGAAGAACATGTAAATAAATGAATTTGAGCTTGCCAGGCTATCGATAGTAACTGTGCCGAGTATTTCAATAACGCTTAATGTCATGTATGCATCCTAAATTAATGGTTTACTGAATTGTATTTAAGCAATATTTTAATTTAATTTTATGCTTCAGAGAATAAACGTTCATTAAATTTAAAGCATTTGATAAATGCTGAGTCATGTTTGGTCAATCAGAGATCATTTATTTTAAGTTACGTGATATTTTGTTTTAACTGTTTAATAAATCAAAATTATTATCCTGGAAGTCCTGTAGGAAAATAATACATTTAACATAATTTTTCTTTTGCCAAGTATTTCAAGTCTCTTATTGTATTTTAAAACGCTTAAGCAATTAACACCCTTAACTGTGTTTTGTTTTAATAATCAAGAACTTCTAGGTGAACCTTTTTAGAATACCAGGACAACTATTTCAACTAACTTTAGAATGTTCCCCAATAACAGATATAACAATTCCAATTGTAAGGAACACAGATTTTTGTTCTACTTCAATAACATTTGTGCCAAAAGTACAGAAGATGTTTAAATAGTGAATTATCTTTCCCTTTTTTTCAGTGTGGATGATATTGACGTCATATCAAGGCCGAATGTTCCGATGAGGATCAGTGCCAATGGTAAAATACTCTGGGTACCAGGTATGAATTTAAATGTCATATGGCAGTATATTTATTTGTTCATGATTGGAACCAGCGTAAAGAGTAGGTCAACATATACGAAAATATAGTTAATGTTTTACCATCTTCTATATATATGTTACAAGTACATATTATCATATGTGATGCATATGAGGTGTAATGAGGTGTAATGGTGTGCATTCTTAAAACTATACTAATTCATGTGTACAAGAACCACAATATATAGAACTACAATATAGACGCAACATTCCCCGAGTTAATTATCTGGAAATTTTAGGTCAACCGCTGCTGTAGTAAATAACTAGGCTAAAACGCTTTCATAGTCTTTTACAAAGCGTGGTATCATGAACTAATTTTATATATTTATTGTGATGGATGCCAATCAGAATTCTCTTTTTTTTCATGTTCATAAAATTATGCATTGTGCATCAATTTGTTTAAATGGTTCTTTGAACCAAATGGTTATACTTGAACGTTTTGAACGTTTGAACTTTTATATGCCCTTTTCGCATAATTCCGCACATGCGCAATCTATATGCTAGTGGCTGATCTGTCTTTTACCATTTATCACAGGTAAAACCATTGATCTGTAACTCGGTAAAAGATGAAAACACTGAAACAACGAAAACATTGAAAAATCTCACCGTTTATATGTTGCCCTTCACCCTGTAAATCAGCATACATGTATATCTTTCTCATTGTACAGAGCCCTGTGATTAGTTGCCATGGTTCTCCGAAATAGAATAGTTTGTTTACAAGTATACTTCTCAAAATTAATAACAGGCATCCTGTTATATAAATATTAGTTTATAATAGCTGATAATAAGAAATCAGTTTGTTTAACATTTGCTGATGAAATACATCACTGTTTTTAAATTAACAAATTTACAGACACATCTCCAAAATATTTTTAAGACAATTAATAAGAACTTTCTAAACTTTGTGGGAAAGTCAACAAATTAACTCTTAAAACTTATTTACAAGTAATAACTGTTCATACTAGCTAGCCTTAATGTTGACAATGAGGACACAAGAATGTGCTATGTCTCCTAACAATGTGTACATTTGTACACAGAGCTAGATGAACCCAGTGAAAGCACTTATCACACTGGACCCAGTTTACAATTTTCAAGAATGGCAAGTCCTTCAACTTTGGTGGGGATAATTGCTTGCAAACACAACATAACTCGTTTTGATTTATTTCTTTGATATCACTATTGTCACATTCTATGTCAGTTATGTTGATACTAGTATTGGGGTTGTTCATTTCACTTGTGGAAGGTACTGGACCTTGGTCAGTTAAGGGGAGCATCTTCATTATATTTTAGTCTTTTCACTGTCTTATTTCTTTTTGACTTTGTTGATACTCTTGTTTCTTCCACACTTTTTTTCTCTGACGCATAATGATTTGGCCTCTTCATAGTTCTTCATCTCCTCAGTATACTTTTCTTCTGTGATCGCTCTTCCCCAAGGCTTAGGTTTATGACTGTTATCGACCTTTTTCTTGCATTCATTGCATTTACTTCCAAATTCCTTAACCTTGGATGGCTGGCTTTCAAACTTCACCCTCAGAAATTCCTCCACTGCCTCATGTCCGCATTTTAAAGCTTTTACTTTTTCCAGAGGTTTATTTTCTCGAAAGCTTACACATGGAAATAATCTTTCCATACGTACTTTCTCTGGTCCACATGGAAACACTCCAGTCGTTTTTGAAGCCTGACAATATCGTTATGGGAGACATTCGTTGACTTAAGGTATGCTTTACAGGCAATCTGGCACATGTCATAATGTGTAATATTCTGCCCATGTGTTTGTTTATGAAGACAGCACGCTCGGTGTAACAGAAAGACTTAAACGGACCAAAGATCTCAACATCTAAAGTTTGCAGTAAGTGCGATGCATGGGCAGGTAGAACAAACAGAATTATATTGTGTGCCTTTGCCCAGTTGATCAATGGCTCATTAAAGTGTGAAGAATGTCCATCAAAAATTTAAAGAACCTGATTGTCCCCACTAGTCTAACCTCTTACATTTGGTAGAAAATGGTCTTCTAAATACTACTTGAAAGTTTTTCCATTGGACCATCCACTATCTGACATATCGTGTTGTGCACCTGGAGTTGATCCTTTCATGAGGTCAGAGTTATACCTCTTTCCATTGAATATAAAATAAGGAGGAAGGAATTACCAGCAGCCTTTGCACATCCAATGAGCGTAGTCGTAGTTGGCCGTGGTGAGGTTATGGCTTGTGACTTGCTTTTGTGGGGAGCAATGACATTGGGGTGGGGGGGGGTGGTCTGTGATCTGGTTTCAGTCCAGTTTCGTCCAGGTTATAGACACAATGAGGCTTATCACGCAAGTCATACTTATCAAAAATAGATTTAAGATTGTCAAAATGTTTATTTACATCCTCTGAGGTCGTGTATCTAGCACGATTGCTATCAAGTTTAGATGGTTTGATTTTGACTAGTCTGTCTTTCCAGCGTGAAAGAACCCCATAAAGCCAGTTATTACTATGGGCTCTTTCGTTTTCTTTCTTTCCAAGACCGTAAGCAATTTCTCCAGCAAGGTGTTGTAATTGTACATTACTATAGTCATAACCACGTTCAGCCATTGCCTTAACATTGTCAACTATGGAAAGTTCTTCTTCGTGGCTAAAGAAAGTATCTTTCCCTGCTTTTGACTCTCACAGACTGCAGGATCTACACGCCCTTTAACCCTATTTATAAAAGTTGTCTCGGGTGCCCCTTACTGTAGTGTTGCTCTCTTCACAGGCACACCCTTTTCTTTAACACCATTGAATGCATTTTTCAGAGCTTCAGAATTGTAACATCGCTTTTTCTTGGATAAATGCCTGGGGATGTCTGGAAACAAATTTTACAATTTTATTTAGAAACAGGAATCGCATAACAGAGCCAAAATGATTTATGAAGTTAACTGGATTTAATTGATTCGAATAAATTAGGTGCCATGGTATGTTTTGACGATCAGTATAATTATAATGATAAAATTACCACGGAGCAGGACATATCAATATCACGTGACATCACTTCATGGACGCTCGCATACTGGTGACAGAATTTGGTGTTGAAACTGGAAATTTGGAGAATTTAAGGTTATTTTAGTACAATTTTTAAATGCCATCGTAATTATTTTATGCATTTACACCAAAGAATTAGCAGTTTATGAATTTATACCTGTTTTTTTCCCTCATTTTTCACACGCTAGAAAACTTTGTTTGATTTTCGTCTAAAGTTGCGTATATTCCGGACACGCGCGAGCGTTGCACGAGCATTATTTCTTAAGTCTCGGAATCAATGAGAAGGCTCGGAATTATGAGAAAGACGCATATAATATTACCTGAACAATGCAATCAAATGTTACATTCTGTCGTTGCAGCTGGAATATTTACGACTCATTGTGAAAGTCACGTGACATATTGGCCTCTTGACACGCAGACATGTGACGTCATTCTTAGCTCATGGTCCTACACAGTTAATGAAGTTGCACTAGACTTTGAACAACTTCATTCAAAAATTCTGACGTCATTTTATCAAGGTAATTAATGACATTGTTAGTAGTATATGAAACTAGCCAGGTCCCAGCTATCTAGTATTAGTTGTTATAGAAGTTGAATAAATTCAGGATCATCTGTTCTTACAACACGTACTTCATTTGACAACCATTGCGTATTTCAGAAAATGGAGAATGGGAACTAATAAGCAAGGATCACACTTCTCGCGAGACTCGACGAGAATCCGAGAGTTTCAGTCGACTGATCTTCACATTGAAATTTCGTCGCCGACCTCTTTTTCATATGCTGAACACACTTTTCCCCGTAGTGCTTATGGGCTTTCTGACAGTGAGTTCTTTTATACGACTTGTCTTACCTGGTAGTATTGTCTTTAATCGTATCCCCGTGAAGAACTTTAACAGGACTAAGGTCTAGTGTTATGATACTTGTTTAGGAGACATATGACTACCAGACTGAAGTTTATTCTTTTCTTAAGAATATCTCAACTCGGTGGAATTTGTTTTGAGACTGTACATGTGAACCGGAGATATATTTTAATCGCAAATTAAATGACACTAGTTTTTTAAAATGTTTAAAAAAAAGTTTCAGATATCTACTTTATTAATCAAAAGTTGCGTTTGCTATTTTACTTTTCAATATATATTTGATAATTCCTTAAAACTAGACATTCAAATTCAGAAAGACCAAATGAAGTTTGGACACAGGTAATATTTTGTCGGGCTCTTTGTTATACAGTTCAAGTAGCTCAACGTGCTGTCGGCCTTCCATAAAATGGGAAACTACCGATATCGCATACGGAGAATACTTTAATTGTTGATTGTCATTACGGATCCACTACCTAAAATCTTCCATTACAGGTGGCTGTATTCAAATTAAGTCCGGAGTCCGGAGAGAGGGTTGGTCTGGCACTTACAATACTACTAGCCTACGCGGTTTATCTTAGCGTTATGGCTGAGAGCATCCCACAAACCTCTTTGTCTGCTAGCTTGCTTTGTGAGTTATCATAAGTATTATGTCTATTTACTGATAATCAGCTGAATAAACTGGAATAAGGGTTGAACAAACACTAATAAAACGCACACAACAGTCTGATAAATTCTGTTACAAATCACGCATAATGTTTATATAAGAAAGGCCCACTATTATCGCCAGAATTTTCAAAATTCCAATCCTACAGTAAAAGTCTTTATAAGGTTTCACTTCGAACAATTGGATTCGTTTATTAACCGCTGTCAGGTCTATTTTCTTTACACATAGAGGTAACAACGACAAAACTTTATACCTTGCAACAAAATTTACGTTATCCTTTAACTGTATAAGTGTTACTTTTAACACAAAGCATTATACTTGTTTAATCTTCAAAATGTCTGCTTCAGCACACACAAGAAAGTTAAAGGTTTTCAAATCGAAACATTACTATTTTTATTTCAAGTAAGTCTATCGCTATAAGATTTTTACTTTGAAAATAAATTCTAATTGATTCTATCTATGTTGCAGCTTCTTACATAGCGGCTATCCTGTTTCTGCAAACGCTGGCGGTACTCCTAACAGTATTTTATCTTGATACCTATTTCACACCTGAAGAAAGACCTGTTCCAAAATGGCTGCAGTCAGTGACGTCCTCATTTTTGTCGAAGCTCGCGTGTGTGGATTGTCATACGACAACTATGAAAGTTTCTCCAAATTTGACGGAAGTCAGCGGAGATAAGAGAGATGTTTCAATTGAAGATTACAAAGAGGACAACAAAGAAGTTTGGGTAGACGAAGTTGATGAAGAACGGTCATGTAGACAATATTCATGGAAGGAAATAGCCTTGCTCCTCGACAAAGTTACAATGTATATATATTTATTTCTTGTTACAGGCATTACTGTTGGGGTAATGAGTGTAATGTTTTACCACTTTCATACTGCTTATTCATTTATTTAGTTGTAGGTTTTGTTTTGCCTTAACATGTTTTAATATGCAGTGTGTATGCCCATTCATAAAGGTTTGTAACTCTTTGTGAAATTCTATCTTTAATTTCCAAAAAGGTTTACAAATGTTAAGAAATGAAATGAATTTTTTCGGTGTTCATGCGAAATGAACGACATGATTTGGCAGAGAATCGGAATACTCCGATCGCTGAAATCTAACTTGTCAAGAAGTAGTCTTGGGAAAATGTATATTTCCTTTATAAGACCACTCTTGGAACACGGAGGCATCGTTTGGGATAACTGCACGAACGAGCTTAAAAACGATCTAGAAGCGGTACAGATAGCAGCAGGAAGAATTGTAACAGGGGCAACGCCATATTGCAACACAGAACGTCTCTTGAAAGAATTAAACCGGGAAACTTTGTCTGAACGGAGACGAAAACATCGGCTAATACAGTTCTATAAGATGAAAAACAACCTCACACCTATGTATCTACGAAATGTCATTCCTAGCCATAATATTCAACTTTACCATCTCCGTTCGATCCACAGCATACCTTTGATGCATACAAACACCCAGTCTTGTGCAAGTTCGTTTTTGCTCACAACAATCCGTCAGTGGAACGCGCTCTCTTCAGATGTCAAAAACGCCTCCTCTCTTTCCGAATTTAAAAACAAACTTTCCATGTGTAGGAATAGCTCCAAACTACTCTTTAACGTCGGGGTACGTAAGTACCAAATTCAGCATACTCGCTTACGACTCGGATGCAGTTCTCTAAACTTTGAGCTTCATCGTAGAAATATTGTTGAATCTCCTCTTTGCGAATGTGGTGCAGTCGAAACTCCGCTTTACTTTCTCCTTCAGTGGCCGAGGTTTCACCTCGCTCGTCAACGGTACTTATCTGACCTCCCATGTGGTATTACACTAAATAATCTTCCTCATGGAGACGAGCATCTTGCATACGAAACCAACAAACTAATCTTCCTACGTGTCCAGAGCTACAGGGCGGCAATTAAAAGATTTGACACATGACGGGGACATATTTGGTGGTATTCTGCACTCCTTGCGTGACATCATGGCCCATACCAAATCACAATTTGTTTCTTTTTTATATCATATTCACCACCTTACACAACTGAAAAACAATGATAAAGTTATTATAATAGTCTTTGCTGTAAACGTAATGATATAAACCCTTTTTGCGAAAGTTTCTATTAATAACAGCTTTCACTAATTGACATTACTTTTCGGTTGAATAAGTGCAATGATAATTAGGCCAGCTCCACCATGAAAATGAATTAATATAAGCATTTACTGGCTTGTTTTCCAATCCAACATTTCACAACGTATTTTGCACATGTATTTTGACTATGTAGATTTATCGAAAGAAATAAAATATGTTTAAACTAAATGAACGACAGAATAGGATCGGCAAATCCATGAATCGCGCTAGCGACTCATGTTTTATTTGCCGATATCCTATTCTGTCGTTCATTTCGCATAAACACCGAAAAAATAGTTTCTTTTCTTGTATTTACGTTATATTTCCTTTCCATTTGTAAACAAGATAATGTTATAAATTGCACATAATTTGTGGCATTTAACATTAAAATCAGCTTCCCGGCCATTCTGTTCACCAGACGGAACAACTGCGACGTCATCTAAGGAACGTTCTCCCTGATTATACGCGGACGTCGTCAAAACAGCGGTTGGTTATCACTAAACAGCGATGACGTAACATTCGCGCCTTTCCTTTTGCTGTTCATATGAAATGGAAAAGAATAGGGTGAATGTAAATATCTAGGAGTAACACCAAATACACAAATGGTTTACTGTTCTCATACAGGACTCCCTGCTAAAGGGAAGATTTTCATGGTTTAAGGATACAACTCTCTGTCAATGCACATACAAAGCAAGTAGTATATTAAAGAAAGATGTTAAAACTATGTGACATTGTACTCTCATGCAGGGAATATTGAGCAATACGTTAAATTCTAAAATTAGACTTTTGTCGAGTTTTCGTGTTGTCGTGTTTTCGCCCCGCCAACACGAAATGACAGAAATCAGCCACCAAAGATTAGCATGGTCGCCTAGAGCAAAACAAATGAAAATCCTTTAAACGACTTTTTCTTATGAGCCTCACCAAACCTGAGCTTTAGCATCCTTGTATATTCCTTCTCATTTTCTTTTTTAAATTGTTCAGCTTGACCACTTTCAGGAGTCACAAGGGCCAAAAATAGAAACCTTTGAACGACTTCCCGCGTGAAGGATCTTCACCAAAATTGGTCTGTAGCATCTTTGTAAAACTGCTTTCGATTAGCCCCTTTTAGGGGCCGCCATAGCAAAAAAAAAAACCCTTAACACATCTTCCACATGGTCTGCTAGATGGATTTTAACAAAACGTGGTTTGAAACAGCCTTGTAAGATCCTCTATTAGATTTTTTCAAGTATTTCTACACTTTAGGCTCATTTCAGGGGCCAGAAGATCTTAAAATAGAAAAGCCTTTAAATTAATTCTTCTCAAGAAAGGGCGGGATAACGGACCTTCACCAAACTTGATCTGTAGCATCGTTGTATAATCCTTTCTCAATTCCATTTCAAACGGTTCAGCTTTGTCACATTTAGGGGCCGTCATTGCTAAAATAGCAAACCGTTTAATGACTTCTTCTCATAACCCATTTGATGGATACAAACCAAAGGCTATCATAGCAAAAAAAATTGAAAATCTTAAATAGCTTCCACATGAACCAGTAGATAGATCTTCACCAAACTTGGTCTGTAAGGCCATTTTTTTCAAATGGTTCCTCTTGATCCATTTTAGGGGCCACCAGAGCTGAAAAGAAGCGGCTCCTTCTCAGAAAGAACTTGATGGATCTTCACCTAATTCGATCTGTAGCATCCTTGTAAGGTCCTATCTCAGTCTTGTTCAAATGGATATACCTGGCCCCGTTTAAGGACTTCCATAGCTACAAATCGAAAAAAAAAATCTTGAAGCAACTCCTCGTAAATATTAAACTTGGCCTGAAGCGTCCTTATAAGGTCTTCTCTAAAAGTTATTCAAAAGGTTCCACCTGATGTCTTTTATAGACCTGTAGAGTGAAAAATGGAAACAGACATTTAAATGATTTTTTCTAGAACCAGATGATGGATCTTTATCAAACCTGGTCTGTTGCATTCTCAGTCTTTACCTGCACCAAACTGGATCATGCTGAACATTAAGTATAGAGAGATGGTCCGGAGTCCATCGTAGATCGTCAGATGTCCTGCGTCAAAACTTTGCCTACCATAGGGATGGACCTCTCACCCCCGTGATCCTTAAATCTGTTTTCACCCTATAAAACTGTGCGGACGGGCACTGCATAATTAAGGAGATATGATGACAATTATTATTGTGAATTTCATTACACGTATATTTTTACATATTGATAACTTCAATTTTTAATATACAGGCACAACATGTTGAAAATGTATTGAAAAATTCTGAATTTTGAAACATATGAAGAATATTTAGAATATTTTAGTGCGGAGACTAAATATGAAATTTAACTCTACATACATGAATATGGGTAGTGATAAAATTATATATGAGCCGTGCCATGATAAAACCAACATAGATGGTTTACGACCAGCAAGGATCAAGACCAGCCTGCGCATCCGCACAGTTTGGTCAGGATCCATGCTGTTCGCTAACGGTTTCTCTAATCGCAATAGACTTTGACAGCGAACAGCATGGATCCTGACCAGACTGCGAGGCTGGTCCGGATCCATGCTGGTGTCAAACGCACTATGTTGGTTTTCTCATGGCACAGCTCATACTTTTTATACCGTACTATAGACTATAACGTGGTTTTATCTATAAATACGGATAATATTTGGCGACCAGTTTTTTGAAAAGTGGAGGGATATAATTTTGGCTTTGTTACCTTAGTCATTCAACAGATACTTCAGGATCCTGGACACATGTTCACAAAATACTTTTTATTCTCAGTCGTGTTTAAGAAGTAAATTCAACTAGAAGTTCAAGATTAAATTCCAGTGATACTGATCATCAGCACTGAATAGTCATTTGAAATATTCATTAACTGAAGCTTTCATTTTAAACACGCAATCAAGATATAATTCAAAAATTAATTTTCGTTATCAAACTCAGTTGACACGGAAATTGTTTTGTGAACATGGGGGCCTGTTTACTTTCATATGTTTCTTTCATAAAACAATCAGTAAATGTTGATTCAAAATTAATAGTAATTCAACTTCATGCAGACAAGATCTCTTCACGGAATCATTTTTGCTCTTAGACTATATCCTTTCCACAACCTTAACGTATTAGCGTCTGATGGCCCTTTCACGCTTCCGCAGAATCAGTATTTATTACACGAAATTTATTTTGAAAATATTTCTGAAATGTCTAGGTCTGCAGCTCTCAAATACGATTATATCGTACATCCGAGGCATATACCGACACTCTCAAACATCAAAAACGACCCTTCGAGCGATTTGACGAAGATCCAAAATCATCAATGTACCCATGGTCCGTTACGAATCCTTGTGAGATTTGTTTATTCTATGCTCAAATATCTTTTTGTAGGTGAAAAGCTAGCATGCAGTACTAATACCCAGGTAATTCATTCAATTCGTTAGAAAGTGCTGAAAATTGACTCCACAATAACAAAGAAACAAAAAAAAAAAGAAACAAAAAAGTCCACGCGGATACATTTAGACGGGGTGACCCCTGCGCGTGACCCCTGGCTATCTACGAATCAAAATACGGCTTTCGTTTTCAAGTTTAGCATTTCTACTTTCATTTTCTTTATTTCCGTGCTGGCCGTCATAAGGATATATTTTCTAACACCACTGTTGGGTATTGCTATCTATAACCTTGTCAGTTAGTCAACATGAGATAATTATGTCATTGTTTTCAAACATGCTATAGGTTCAACCGCATTTAAAATGTTGGACCATTCAAGATTTCTGGTTACTTGATGTTTTGCGCTCCAGATGATTTAAAGTAAGTACTTATATATCAGTGAGCTGCACTCAGGTTGCCATAGTGTTTTAACACCAGTTTTTAAGAAGAGGGGAAATGTAGTCAGACTCATTAAAGAATATTCCATTATATAAGCTATCAACCTATACTGTAGCATTTCATATAGCTTTCAATTTCTTCTGCATATTTGATTGTTGAAGAAAACAGTCACTCTGTATTGGGAAATAGACTTCAACTACTTTTTATTATACATTTCTTTTAATAGGTCAAGTGCTATCAGTTTTTCTCAGTGTGCTATGTGTTATATATTCGTGTCTTGTCAGCAAGATCTTGCATAAGAGTCTCTATCTGCAGATAAATTAGACATTTATGTAGTCATCTAAAGATATGGGAAAAAATCAGTTATGAGACATGTGCATATCCTTTATATGTGTTCCCCTTAATCCCAAATTCTTGGAACGTGTGTTTTGTGTTGTCTGATTGCCTGTTAGGCAATCCACCTGTAACAATTTCTGTCCGCCGCTTAGCTCAATAGCGGGAGCGTTGGTCTACGGATCACGGGGTCGTGAGTTCGATCCTCGGGCGGGGCGTATGTTCTCTGTGTAGATTTGATGAAAGACATTGTGTCTGAAATCATTCGTCCTCCACCTCTGATTCATGTGGGGAAGTTGGCAGTAACTTGCGGAGAACAGGTTTGTACTGGTATAAAAACCAGGAACATTGGTTAGGTTAACTGCCCGCCGTTACATGACTGAAATACTGTTGAAAAACGGCATTAAACCCAAACAAACAAAATGACTATGTTTTTGTATATTAACCATCGTGAGACAGCTTGATGGAAGTCACAGTAAATACTTAAACATTTGAATTATTAGAGGAGTTTATTTTCTATTAAGGAATATAGTAAATCACTGTTTTAATCAAAATAAGTAAATTGTTATAAGATTCTTTCACTAGTTGTAGGTGTAGATGGGAATTTCCGGCTCTCGGGTAATCAGCCTCGAGGTTAACTGTTTACGCGGTAACTCGGCGGGAGCCTCGTTACCGCCTAAATAGTTACCCGAGAGCCAGGTGTTCCAATCTGCACCTATAAACAGTGACAGAAACTTTTTCTTGCATTATTGTGATACCGATTTAAAAAAAAAAATCAATCGAACGGCTTTCTATTTAGAACTATTTCTTATAGCAGCTTATTTAAACAAAGCGCGGGAAACCAAAGTCCGTAAACAGGAAAGACGTCATGAAGTTTCAATGTCAAATAGTAATGTTTAGTTCCGGTTTTATTTATCAGTTGCAGCGTAACGTTATGAATTTTTGAATTTTTGATAAAATAACGTGTTTTGAATCGAGAAATATACTATCAGGAACAAAGAGGAACTGTCAAGGTATTGGATTTTTATTCCGTTTTTTTGTTTAAAGAAAATATAAATTACTACATAAATCTTCTACATATATGTAGTTCGTAATACGTCATTTACAGCACGAGGGACATCTTACAACCTGTAAGAATACCGGAAATCACCGTCTGGTATGCAAGAAAATTTACGTTATCCTTATGGGAGAAACTAACAAACAGTTTGAAGGGTATCTGGCTGTACGTTCAAACCATATTGTTTGCTAGACAAATCTGCTTAAGTATATTTGAAAGCAGAAATGTTGCTTCAGAGCAAATTACCATTTTTCATTACAATTAGAGTAAAATGTTATGAAATGGATTATTTTATTTGATAAATGCAATTGTGGTAACATACACACGCACACGCACACACACGAACCCACACACTACTACACACAGATACAACTAACCATAGATTTTAGTATAATATCACAGCATCACCTAGTTTTACTGCATAGAGTCCAAATATTGTCCTGATATTGATATTGATTTTATTTTGTCTCTTTCATACCTGTAGCTGTCTTCTGATGTTTTCTTTGACTGCAAAGTTGCTATTGTGGATTTTAAGTACGGTAACACACAGAACCCACAGAATGTATGACCATGAGTAAACCTAGGAAACCTGTCACTAGATTCATATGTACTCATTTCCTTCAACACCTGTAAAACACAAGGTCCTAAGTCTTCTGTGTCAGTGTTTGTACAAACTTCATGATGATAAATCATTAGTATTTAAATACGATATGAGGTGTATAAAACCTCCTGCTTTTCTTTTCCTTTTAAGTATTCTTCAAGCTTTTCTCCGTGACCATTTCCATTCAGAAGATATTTTAAGATCCTGGTTACTTTCACATGTTTCTTAGATAAAACATTCTTCATAAAATGCTGCTCTATCTCAGTAAATGCTAAACGCCCATCTACTTCAAGGCATCTTTCTGCTGATAAGATCTCTTTACGGAATGTTTTTGGTTCCACAACTTTTGAGCATAACCATCAATACTTTCGCCTGCTGGTACAAGATCAACATGTATAGGTCTTTGTTCTCCAAATCCATTGCTATAAATGAACTGCATCTTACATGCTGGACCATGCCTGCCTAAATATTTTTCAAAATCTAATTTCTGTGTTACTTCATGTTTATCATTCAAAGACTTGTTATGTAAGGACTTAACATAATCCAGAATTGCTTTTTCAATATACAATGTAAGACGAACAGACAATATTCCAAAGGATATACCAGCATAAAGAGGAAAAATAAAGTCAAACTCATCAGGAAAGTTATTCTTTGTTCCGTCATAAAAGCTACCAACCTTTATGATAGAACTCGTGACAGTTTTTTTGCAACTTGCATTTTCTACTACATCGCTTTGAACAGAACTGCCACTGTATATAGGAAAATATAATTCAAATCCCGGTAGCCTAGATCTGCCATGTGTGACTGATACTCCTCCGTCAACTCCGATATTTGCTAGTATGTGGTCAACTAGATCCTGCACAAATTGTTCTATCCCTGTCTGTATAAAATCAACCTCTTCCTGTTCTACCTTGAATTCACATTCCTTTCCATAAACATCATTCAAATACAATTCCAGGTTGTTTTTCTGTCCACCAGGTTTTAAATTCGCCATCGTAAAGTCAAGATTTACTATTGTATCTGATTTTTGAAGTGTTAACTTTCCTGTAAACTCCACTTTTTAATGCTTTGATTTCCTACTTTCCTTTTAAGATTTGTTTCAGTCATACTTAACATGGAAATTGATTTTCCCCACAAAAGTACGCCTATCGACTTTTCCGATAATGTTTTCGTTATCGTTCTCTAGTTATACTTTGCATACTTTGAACGTATTGATCGCGATGAGGCCGCGATCATATTGAATAGGTAAAGTATATGCGCGCTTGGGAAAATATTTCATGATGGACCTATGAATTCTTTACTTATGGGTGAAACAGGTCTCATAAGCGTAAATACGACTAGCTTCTACTGATTATAAAACATACCGTACGATTTGTTGTGAATTAACTGTTGTTGTACTGTTAGTAGTTCAACCGCCACCCTTGTTTAAGAGCAACATTTTAAAACACGTTTTTTTTTCATCCTCAAGTAATAAGTAAGTAGACTCGCCCAGTTTAATCAATCTAGACGCATAATCTAACTCTATACATAGAGCGCCTACTTCACCCGATTTACATTCGGAACATTTTCACGCGTTTCGGGCTTTATCGTATGTTTAACATGGGATTTTTGAACCGTCCAAAGATGTTGGAACTGTTTGTCTCATTGTTTATTTTTTTTAATAAAACTGTTACTGCTTTCATTGTCTACCACTTTTTTTCCACCCTTGCCTGAAAAAACAGTAATGAGTTTGTACACTGTTCAGACAATTGTGCTCTGTTGAAATTTAACCAAACACAAGTTTACCTGCATAAACAGAAAGCATGATATGTCACCATGCGCGGATCCAGGGGGGGGGGGGGGGGGGGGGGGGGGGGGGGGGGGCTGGATCCCTCTGGAAAATCTTTAAAAAAGGAAAGAAGACAAGAAGGAAAGAAAATGTTTTTCGAAAAAGCAACATTAGGACTGCATGTAAAGTATACGCGGCTGCTGCTACATACGACCCCGACATAATTCATATTATTTATCTAAAAGAAACTAAGAATTTTACCTTCAAAAAAGCCTGATTTTATCATTTTCCCAAATTTAAAAGGTTAGACCCCCTCTGAGAAAATTGGCTGTGTCCGTGCATGGTCACTATACCTGTCCGGTACTGGACATTATGGTAAACGCTTCTTTCCTGCACAAATGACAATTTCGCAACTTCTGTCGGGTTTGTACAAATTTCTGGCCGCGATAAACCATTTGACTTGTTTATCATAAGTATCAAATTCGTCACCGATAATATTGTGATTAAAATGGATAAAATCAACATTTATATCAGGTCATTGATAAAACAATTACGCAAACAACATTTCGAATGCTAGTTTAACAGTGAAACCGGTTGAGATTTTTAAGTGTAATTTTACTTAGTTAAACTATGTAATACCAAAAAGACACTTTCTTTTATATGTCACCATAAATTTGTAACTTCTCATGTTTTGATGCAAATCGTCTAAAAATAAAGCAATTGAAACACAACAGAATACAGTTATTCGTTATTCTGTGGAGCGTCTTTTGATAAACATTCTGACTAATGTACTTGATCTTCTAAACGAAGATCTGAGAATGACCTATTCACATTCCTCTTTCTGTATATCGTCACCTCAGTGAAAAAGTGGATAACTCCATTGACCTTATTTCCTTTTTGCGATAATATTTGGATGTCCGATATTACTGGTTTTATTTTACGCAAATTATTTTCATTTGAACCAATCAGACGATACGTCCGAACAAGCATTTAGTTGACCAACAAAATAGTGTCTTATGTCATAGAGTGAGAAAAATGTGCAGTACGTCGGGGGTTCGAAACAGGGACCCCTCGCTTACAGGGCAAGTGCGCTACCGACTGAGCTAACCGGCTCTGTGACACATATTTTCTTCATACACGACCAAGTCCGTACTCATTATCTGCATGCATCAAAAAGGAGTGACTTACTGTTGGCAAATAACATTCTTCATAAGTAACGCTCAATGTACATATGTCATTGACATTTAACGTAAGAAATTGCTCATCCTTTTGTAAGCGGTTTAATTTTTTTTTGAAAAATACAGGATTATGGTACCTGTTGATTGTATTGTATCCCTGTATTTTATAAAAGTGTTTTAAGCCACTTATAAGAGGACAAATATAAAAATGACATAATTTTGTTTTAACAAAAAATATGAATGAATTGTTTTGAGGTATAGTAAAGCTTAAACGAAAAGCAACAAAAGGAAACACAACAAACAAAACTCGTGTCGAGAATTTGAAATGAAATGAAACGAAATAACACGTATTCGTTCTGAACATAGTAGGTCAGATCAAGATGATAAAAAGGATGTGACATTAACTTGCATCGTATATGATTTTGCAAAAACACGTACAGTGCAACCTCTCTGTAGAGCAACACCCCCTTTGTGTGTGTGTGGGTGGGTGGGGGGGGGGGTGCAGTTTAACGCCGTTTTTCAGCAGTATTTCAGCTATGTAACGGCGAGCAGTTAACCTAACAAGTGTTGCTAGATTCTGTAACCTGTTCTCCGCATGTAACTGCCATCACCCCAGAGATGGAAGACGAATGAGTTCAGTCATAATATATTTTATCAAATCGTTGCAGAAAACATACGCCCCGCCCGGGGATCTAACTCACGACCCCGCGATTCGCAGACCAACGCTCTCCCTACTGAGCTAAGCGTGCGTGGCAACAACCCTTTGAGATACAAATATTGACCGATATGTAGAGGTTGTTGTAATAAATAGGTAAATTTGATAGCATATTTCAGCTTATGGAATATAAATGATGTTGTTATAGAGAAGTTTTTACTTCAGAGATGGCCATTCTTGAAACGTTTTATTACTTATGCATAACTTAATGCAGCATAAATTGACTATACAATTGACATATCATTGTGGAAATTCATCTGATCTAATATGATACGAAATTCCTAGGAGAAGTAGACAGAAATACAACACTAATACACATACTATAGTCTAACTCGTACGATGTTGTAACACAGTCATAAAACGTCGAAAGCATTTAAAAGTCTTAGGTTGTTTAGGGGTGTCTTATCTTCTACGGATTATAATCATGTAACAATCGATTTTTTTTATTCAATCCTTTTAATTCAAGATATATTCAAAACTGAATACAAATGATCGCATTTGGCACGAGATAATGTTAAGGCTGACATGAACTGCGAAAATGTTTCAAATAGGTAACGGTAACCATGTCTACAATGACGTTACAAAACTATAACATGAAATAATACAAAATGATTGGTAAAGCATTGTAAAACTGTTCACGGGCACATTCTTTTTATAACAGACTTATACTTTGATAGGATTTAAAAAAACGCCCCTAGTACTAACTAAAGGTTATAACGATTCTATTAGATAAAAAGCCTTTTTGTTTTTTGTCAAGAAAGGCAATCGCAAAAATTAGTTGTTGAAAGAGGCCAATGCTGTATGGGTAAAAAATTACAGACGGCAATCAGAAAGTCTTACAATATTTCAGTTACGTCTAAATTCGGCAATAAACACAAAATTTGTCAAACTATTTGTCGATGACACAAATACATAGCAATTCAGTTGTTTTGGACGGAAAGGTATACATACAAGAGCTTTACTCTACAATTTAATTCTTTCGGGAAAATTGATACTCATTCCTCAGGCTGGTACTTACAGGACCAGTAAAAGTTACTCAATCAAGATCTTCTTGTGAAGTTCATTCCTTTGTTATTGCACGTTTTCTACGTTTATTGATTCTGGGTCCTTCCACGGGAAGCGAGTGTGACAATTTGTACATTTCATGCACAGTTTCGTTCTCAACTCGTCACAGACTCTTGTGCTCGACCCTTACATGTACGCATATATCCATAATAACATTTACCTGCTGCAGCATGTATATTTTACTGTAAACTACAGATACTTGGGGTTTAGATCATCTAAGACTTTGACCCGGTCTACCAAATGCAACAAAGACCATTAAACAATATTCAAAACCAAAGTACTTATATCTGTGTATTAAACATCTAGAAGCACAGAATTAAAATACTTCTGACATTGTTTATATGTTTAAGTAGACTTCTTTTAGCCCAACAGAATCAGATAATATAATATATTCTAATATGAATAACAATGATTTAATCATCACAACGATGTTATGTTGACGTCACGTCAACGTGATATTGAGCGCAATGTACGCATCAAGAAATAGCGCTTTCAAATTTCATGCAATATTTTAATTAATAACATGTTTTAAACGAAATGTCACATTGCACAAATGTTTTGATTAATTTATACACATACTGAGTTAGTCATTCGCTTTGCTGAATAATTTGCAATAATTTTCGCTCGAACTGGATTCTGCCGCAAGACGTATTACCGTTTCCTGTCCTGGCGTGTTTTAACAAATACCTACTATTTGCCGCGAAGAAACGGTTCCATCAATTTGATATAAATTTTACAATATAAAAATATATTAGAATCGAAATAATTTATAGCAAAACAGTGCTTTATCACTATATATACTCTCGGACAGTTTTACGTCGTCCAAAAATAATAAATACAAGGTCAAGTTTGGTTTGTGTAATAATATGAACCGTCAAGTAGTTCATGAAAAGAAGTTGTTGTAGGGACCCCTGGAATCAAGCAGAACCATTTGAACAAAATTGAAGGAAAACATAAGTTTGGAGAAATTCTGACAAAAAGGTGTTTGAGTAAAAAGTTGACACTGACGGACGATAGACGACTGATTGCGGACGACGACGGACACAGAGAGGTCATAAAAGCCTAACCTGAGCACATTTTTGGCAAAGTAATTATTTCAACAGGTTAGCTGGTTCCTTATTGACCAATTCTTTATTGCACTAGGTAACAGACACAGTCATAAGGTAAATTGTATAAATTAAGTCACTTTACTGATTTTAATTTAAATTCTTTTAAGAAGAAGTCATATGACCATTTATCAGCATTTACACATGTCTTCTGTAATAAATTGCGGTTTAACCTTCAATTAATTGCGTGCAAATATAAAGGTAAATCAAACGTGCATTGTTAAATATCTCGAATTAAAGAGGCGCCAAAAATAACTGTATTCTTTTATATCGTCACGATAATCATTGCAATAATACACCATTTTGTTTTAGAAATACAAGTATTGAGTTACAAACTGTCAATGACATATATATAGATTAGGATAGAAAATTTTAAAAAGAAGGAAAGTAAAATAAGATGACACATCCTTAGCCAGAATTTACAGTTTAGACTATGCTGTCAAAATCAAGTGATAAATTTAGCGGTCGTTGTCAATGGAAAGCATATTTCTTGTCGCTACATTGGAATGTTTTACTTTTCCCCTTCACAGGTATACAGTCTCACAATTATGCAGTCCCGGGTCGAATAAAAGAACCTGCATTAAAGACGAAGATAAAACTATATATATACGATACAATACCACAGTCACACATACGGCGCGGATAGCTACGTTTAGCTACGGATAGAAACGTAGTTATCCGTATCGATCCGTACCTGAGCCGTACGGATTGGTACGGATTGATACGGGCTACTATTGTAAGGTACAGTTCAGGTACGGATCGATACGGATCGATACGGATTACTACGTTTCTATCCGTGGCTAGACGTAGCTATCCGCGCCGTATGTGTGACTGGGGTATAAACCTCAGTTCAGTAGTATTCCTACCTCCACCCACTTATCAGGCGTCTACATTTTTGGTACCATAATATATACTAAATAGTGATTCATTATTTAAATAGCCGCATGTCTCTTCAGAAACAAGTAATAAGAGCACTGTCTTAACAATAAGTACCAGAACCGTTGCTGTTTTACTTTATTCACGGTGTCTTCTTAAAGACGTTTGTAAATTCTGATATAAAACATATTAACATTATGGTAAAGGTACTAAGTATTATTTATATTGGATATATAGTGGATTGGAAGAGAAAACAGTGTCTATATCATTTACTAAATCCGCTGGGAAATAATGAAATATAATTGAATGGTAGGAATTACATTTGAATGCGGAATCATGTGAATTATAATTAATAGACAATTCTTAACAAAAATATTGTTCAAAAATACATTCTTTTACAACTTTTAAGCATACACGTATTGACGTCATAACTTTACGCGTGACGTCATGATGTTGCGAGAAAAGTGCAGGTAAATATGTTTCACCTAGCCGGGAGGATACGTTAATCATATGAGCGGCAAGGAAAGTATACTCCAACAATTTTTATTTCGGCTTGTGAAACATTAAATAGTACACTACTATATCATAAAGCATGGAACCGAGTTTTAACACCTGTATACCCGCAGAATCGGTAAAAGCCGCGTAGAATAATTAAGTCGGACTACGTGAAGAAAATGAATCAAATCATTTTCATTAAAAGAAATTCTAGACATTGATTGCGTACATCTGAGTTGGTTATAAGCTGTATTGTTTTATTGTTTGTATTTCAAAATACAAGTAAACTAAAAACAGAAAATATCATAAAATGCAACGAGCATGCGACTGAGCACCTTTAGATGCTGTATGTGTATCAAAATCACCAGCCAATTGTACGTATATATTGTTTGAACTTTGAAATCAAATAAAGTTACATAAAAAGGAAATGTATGAGAATACTTTATATTTTCTCTCGAATTTTATTACGTGTTTAATGTGGTATGAAGAAAACAAGTCAATTTTATCAATTTAAGTTTGTTTTGAACTATCCCAGCTTTACTTCTGGATGGTTTCTTTTGTTGTTCAGTATAGTTCATGTAATTTCAAACAGTCTTTTATTGATCAGCCGAATCATGCATAAACATTTTGCCATGTGAGTAGTGTGGCGCTGGTTGACAATGTTAAGATTAATAAAAAAAAGATCGTTTGAAAGAATGGAAAATACAAATAAAAATATTATCAGACTTGGTTCAGACTTTTCCCAAGCGATATATTACATAAGTAATTCATAACATTATCTTGATAAGTATGGCTGGATCCAAGACTACGCTGGAATACGGATGACAATTACACAAATATTCGATTTCTCTTCAGCAATGAAGAGCGCATATGGAAGCCGGCGATGATCGTGGAAAATCCGTAAGCTTGCTGCCTTTGAATAATATTGTCAGTAATATTTCCTCTTATTCTTCTAATGTTCTGGACACGCATTAACACAGGTTCTTTTCGGCGCAGTCAGGTTAAACTAGCTTTTGCCCGGAAGCAGACGAGCTCTCGACAGCAAATAAAACGTTGTGTGAATGACTAGTTATCTTTAGACTAGGATAATGTTGTGTTTTCATACTTTCATGAAAAATGCTTTTCTCCTGCACAAATGAACTTTGTAATGTACAATTTGATTTAATGATATTGCATTCGATAAGATCAATAAGAAAATGTCATGTTTTCAGACTTTCATGAAACGTGCTATTTTCCTGCATATAATAAACTGTAGTAATTTTGTATATTTTAGGGTGAACGATATAGATAGACATTTGTAGGACAGTATGTAAGGGCGGACGTTTCTGATATTTGTAGAGAAAATTATATTTTACATTTTTAAAGGCTGACAATATTGACATTATGGAAAGATATTGTTAATTTGCACATTTAAAAGCAGACGATATTGGCATTGGTAGAAAAAAAAATATTTCGTTTATTTCAGGCGGACGAAATTGGCATTTATAGGAAGAAAATGCTATATTGTGAACGGATCGTATCCGTATGTAATTCGGGGGTTCAATCCGTGAATCTATGACAGGGGCTTAAAGGACGAAAAATATTATTTTGTATATTTAAGAGTTGACGGTCAAATTTGTAGATTTTTTTCCCGCAGATTTTAGAGTGGAATTAATAGACTTTTATATGTAGCAAATGATGCTTTATGTATTTTAGGGTGGACGATATTTTTTCAAAACCGAAAAAAAACCTGTGAAGATTAAGCAATGGTTTTGTAGCATGGATGCCAGGTCTATTATACAAGGGTACTATGTAAACTGAGATGTTGTATCTGGTTCGAGTAGCTATATTTTACATTAGCTGAATATGATTCGGGTTATTGAATTCCACCACACCCGAATACAGCCAAAGACGAATTAATGCTATATTGACCCTTCATGTTTATAATCAAATGTTCAATCCAGAATAATCTTAATATACTCTTTAGAACTATATACTACTCTTACTAATATTATTATTATGTATTTTTCACTAAGAGTTGTGTTAAATTATATTAGCTACATTTACTTTGTGAATTGTATTCCCGAGCCGGTTCAACTACATAGGCCCGTGACTAAAATCAAGACATGCAGATCAATTTCAGCCGGAATTTTCACGACCTAATGCGAGAGTGATGTAACTTATTGGCCTTTAGACACGCAGAAATGTGACATCATCCTTAGTTCCTGAAGATATACTGCTCGTGAAGTAGAACTAGTATTTGATGATGACGTCATAGTTACGTCATTTTTTCGAAGGTATAGTTTGAACGTTTCAGTGGAATTTGCGTAAGGGTAAACGTCAACAAAATGGAATTTAATCTATGTTAACAGGTCAGGGAATTCAAAGGCTCTTCAGATACAGTTTACTCTGTTACTTCTTATAATAAGCAGTGTTGATGAAATGCGTGGCGATATGATAGCAAGAGTATCATTAAAGATATATTATGTCTAATTCGCATTATATCATTTGAATATGTAATCTGTAAGAGCCATGCATATCATATGATTATATTCGCGCAAAATAAACATATTGGTAGTCATAAACAGTAGATCTAATATGTGCCAGGTTATAAAACTACACAAAAATGATCAAGCAGACCAGGTACAAATTTGTAATTTCACTAAAATGTATAAACAAATTTTGTGATGATGAAAGTTTTAGATAGAGAATGATAACGCTAGGGTATCTAATTTTTTTCGGAGGGGCTTTACCCCCGTAAAATAAATGAAATATGCGAGTGTTTTTCTCTCTGTCCGTTTTGTGTAATAGCTAGTGAAGTACAACATAATGCGTACAACGGTGGGCAGTTTTGCAAATACACAGACAATAATAGGTCTCGTGATTTTGAAGACAAAGTCCCCTGTAGAAAAATGTAGCCATTCTGGAAACGATACATATAACAAAAAGTCACTAGTTTTCTTTGTCCTATGTACAACAATGCGGTATCTGCAAATGCAGGTATTTGATATCTGCTCTGTTAGTTACCACACTCTTTTGCATTGTTAAGTAAACCCTTCCCTTCCGTTAATCTTGAAGTAAATTGAATAAATGTTTGTGTATACCACAATCACTAGGACAAAATACAACAGTTACTCTAGATTAATTTCATAGTTAGCTTGTAGGTTACAAACACATGCGTTAACACAGTAATATATAGTTAGGCAAAATTTGAATAGTACAACCGTTTACAGTATAAATGAATAAATGATTCATATATTTACACGTAAACTGAAATGTACGGAACTTGTAAACATTTATTAATAACAAGAAGAGAGGCAGTTTTGTAAATAAACATGTAACGCAATAAACGTAGTACATGTATATGTACACACTGACAAAGAATACATTGAAGATCTGAATAAGTACGAGTGAGGAGAAACGTGTTAAAGGTAATAAATAGTTTTAAAAAGATCAAAAGCGCTGTACACCACGATGGAAAGTTATTCAAATATCAAAGACATTTCAGCTGATACAAAATACTTAACCAGTTCAAATATATCGAGATCTACGTGGACTATTTTTACTTTTAGCCTGCTGGCGGCAGGTGCTTCTGCCTTTGCAACCAGTTCAGAACACTGCACTGTTCGCTAGTTAGTCTGTACATTTTCGGTGACCATCCCGTTTGGATAATAAGTGGTGCTACCAAACTTGAATAATGTACAGGTCCATTTAAGAAATTTACCAGGGTAAGGTTAATGATAATATACATAGCTAAAAGATGAAAATAGAGCATCTTTTTGTTTCAGAGAATGGAGAATGAGAATTTATCGGTAACACATATCCAATGTCGTCATGAAGAGAGAACTAAAACGCTTCAGCCGTCTGATATTCACGCTTACTTCCAGGAAAAGACCACATTTCCACTTGTTGTGTACTCTCTTCCCAGTAGTACTTAAAGGTTTCCTATCGGTTCGAGCTCGGTCGCTTTACGTCATAAAGGAAGTGAATCCGAAATGATAATCGGAAAAATACGTATTCTCTGTATGCGCTTTTCACATTCGCCGATTTTGACAGAAAGTCACCAGCGCCTTTAGTGACATTTATGTCCGAAGCATGCCGAATAGCTTGACGAAAGTACGTGATAATACTAAAATTTCCAAGTTTCATTACAAGTCATATTAAATGCTGTAATTTGTACCATTTTCCATATTAATTATTATGATTTTATACTTCACTCGTAGTTGGACTAAGTGCTATTTTTTTTCTAGACTTTCCAAATCATGGAGTAAAGTTCAATTTACCATAATAGAATTCCGCTTAATTTTGACCATTTCATGAGCAGACTCGAACCAGTTCTGCTATTATATTTTTTTAGTTGCATGCTTCTAAAGGATCTTTTCACAGATTATATTCACATTCTGTTGAGCCTCTTGATGTGATATATTCGAAATAATTGGTAATGGCAACTTTAATAAAACATATAAATATAGTTGGATACATATATCATTGAACTCATTCATGTAAAGTAAAGGTATTTTTTATTAAAATTCTTACCTGTAATACATGCGAACGACTGTAAAGAGTAACTGTTGTTTAAGTTACTGACACGATTCAAGCTAGGTCCATCAGCACTGACATATTTTTAATCAGCCTAAGTAATGTTATTTTCTTTTACTATATATGCTGGCCTATTTGAGAACGTGTTTGAAATTCTTCAACATACAATTTACGCTATTTATTCCTTAACTGTTTGTTAGCATTCATGATGTTTCTTTATCCTGTCATAGCTGAAATGAAATGTTTTTTTTTCAAGATTCAGTGAAAGTCAAAATCATGTTTTTATATTATTTACAGGTGGCAATAATACATAGCCCGGAGTCAGGAGAGCGGCTAGGACTTGAACTATTATGCCTACGTAGAATTCGTTAATTGCTTATAGTCATTACGGATGCACTACCTTAAAATCTTCCATTACAGTTGGCTGTATTCAAATTAAGTTCGGAGTCCGGAGAGAGGGTTGGTCTTGCACTTACTATACTACTAGCCTACGCCGTGTATCTTAGCGTAATGGCTGAGAGCATTCCACAAACCTCTTTGTCTGCAAGCTTGCTTTGTGAGTTATTGCGTTATCATCAGTCATTTAATGTTATGTTCTTATGTCTTTTCACTGATAATGAGATGACATATTTTATCCATTATAAAACATATTTGTAGAAGCAAAATTCAAATTTCACCATTTTAAACATGATTTATGTATTTTTTTTTCACTAAAATTGGTCTGTAGCATCCTTGTAAGATTCTGTCTGAAATTTGTAAAAATGCTTTCGATTAGCACCTTTAAGGGGCTGCAATAGGAAAAGAAAACAACAACATTTAAACATCTTCCACATGGTCTACTAGAGGGATCGTAACTAAACGTGGTCTGATACAGCTTTGTAAGATCCTCTATTAGATTTTTCAAATATTTCTACTAGGCACGTTGCAGGAGCCAGAAGATCTAAAAATAGAAAATGACTTCTTCTCAAGAACGGACGGGGTAATTGATCTTCACCAAACTTGATCTGTAGCATCGTTGTATAATCCTTTCTCAGTTTCCTTTTCAAACGGTTCAGTTTTACCCCTTTTAGGGGCCGACAGTGCTAAAATAGCAAACCGTTTAACGACTTCTTCTCCTGAACCATTTAATGGATACATACCAAAATGGCCATCATAGCAAAAAGGAAAAAAATCTTAAATTATAGCTTCCTCATGAACCAGTAGATAGATCTTCACCAAACTTGGTATTGGTCCAATTTAGATGCCACCAGAGCTAAAATGGAAAAGACTTAAGCGGCTCTTTCTCAGAAAGCACTTGATGGATCTTTATCTAACTCGATTTTTTTTTCTTTAAGTTTTATCTCAAGCAGATATTAAGAAATTTACACATAAATAGTGAATTTAACATTTTAATACTTACATTCCTTTGTCGTATTTACAAAACTGAACAAATAATGCACTGGGAGAAGGGTTGAACAAACGCTATACATACACAACAGTCTGATAAATTTATCAATTATTCGGTATTTGGAACAAATAACTATTAAAAATCACCCAGAATATTTATTATTATTATTTATTATCGCCAGAATTTTCCAAAATACAAAAGCTACAGTAAAAGTCTTTATAATGTATCAATTCGAACTATTGGTTTCGTTTATTAACCACGGTCAGGTCTACTTTAGTTACACATAACGGCCACAACAGCTAAAGATGACAAGACTATATACCTTGCAACCCAAATGACGGTATCATTAAACTGTGTAAGTGTTACATAATACTTGTGTAGCCTTCAAAATACCTGCTTCAGCACACAAAAGAAAATTTAAGGTTTTCAACTCTTAACTGTCTTTCCTTTTAAAATTAGTCTTTCACTAGGATAGTTTTGCTTTGAAAATAAATTTCACTTATCTATGTTGCAGCTTTATACATAGCGTCTATTCTATTTCTGCAAACGCTGGCGGTACTCCTAACAGTATTTTATCTTCATACCTATTTCACAGTGACGTCATCATTTTTGTCGAAGCTCGCGTGTGTAGACTGTCATACGTCAACTACGAAATTTTTTCGAACATAACGGAAGTCAGTGGAGTTAAGACAGATGTTTTAACTGAAGACTACAAAGAAGACAAGAAAGAAGTGTGGGCAAACGAAGAAAGTTCTTGCAAACAATACTCATGGAAGGAAATAGCCTTGCTCCTGGACAAAGTTACAATGTACATCTATTTATTTCTTGTTACAGGCCTTACTGTTGGTGTCATGAGTGTAATGTTTTACTACTTCCATACTGTTTATTCATTTGTTTAGTTGTAGTTTTTGTTTTGCCTTAAAATGTTTTAATATGCAGTGTGTATGTCCATGCATTAAGATTTGTAACTCTTTGCGAAATTCTATCTTTACCTTTATAACAAGGCTTACAACAAGGCTTGTACCTAAATATTTTACTTTTCTCATACAGGACTCCCTGCTTGAGGGAAGATGTTCATGGTTTAAGGATATAACTCTCTGTCAATGCACATATAAAGCAAAATAGTATATTAAAGAAAGATGTTAAAACTATGTGACACTGTACTCTCACGCAGGGAATATTGCATAATATGTAATAAAGCTATATGGTAAAGTGGTTTAAACCCACCTTTTAAGTGTGTTCAACTTATATTCTTTCTACATAACTCGATCTATAGCTTTCTTGTAAGGTCCTATCTCAGTCTTGTTCAAACGTATTTACCTGGCCCCGTTTTGGGACTTCCATTGCAAAAAATAGAAAAAAATCTTGAAACAACTCCTCATGATACACTAGAAGGATCTTCACTAAACTTGGCCTGAAGCGTCCTTTTGAGGTATTCTCCTCAAATTTATTCAAAAGGTTCCACCTGACATCTTTTAGAGACACGCAGAGCGAAAATAGAAACAAAACTTTAAATAATTTGTTTTCTAGAACCAGATGATGGATCTTTATCAAACCTGGTCTGTGGCATTCTCAGTCTTTACCTGCACCAAACTTGATCATGGTAAGCTTTTAGTATAGATGGATGGTCCGGATTCCGTCATCCATCGTACATCGTCCGATGTCCTGCGTCAAAACTTTTACTTAAATATCTGAACCAACTCATTATAAGGTACCCCAGTAGCTTGTTTCAGTTTGAGGACCACTGGCATTTTTCAGGGTCTGTTCCCTTGCAAAAATTAAGACTTTTCCCCCCCGCAAGGGCACAGATTGATTGAAATTACCTGGAAATATATTATGTACTTAGTACATCGTTCACCGCTTGTCTGTGTCTTGGAAATAAAATCTGTAAAAAGATCCTTTGGAAGCAAAGAATGGAACCAAGAAGAAAAACAGCAAGACTCCGTTTGGTCGAGTCTGATCAATGAGAGTAATAAAAATGTGCAACACCTCTCACGTCCCCAAGCACCCGTTTTTGGGAACAATTTAAAACAAGAAACTGCTGTTTGCATCGCCGCGATGCGTCGTTTACTGCTTTTTTGTTTGTTTTGGGTTTAACGTCGTTTTTCACAGTATTTCAGTCATGTAACGGGGGGGTCGTTTACTGCGTGTAGATCTAAACTGAGTATGGTTTCCCATTATGGGGCGTAGGCTTTTGCTGTAAACTGTTCCCGTCAATTTAATTCTAAATTCAAGATAACTATTATTCAGTACAAGACAGTTCAAACTCTCACACACATTTCTGTGTACAGGAAAATATAACGCCACATGTAATTTTATACCGATGGAGCAGCACGGAATGTGCGTGCATTTTCCCGCCAAAATAAGTAAAAATGTAAAGCTCGTGTTAAACGAGAATTTCATCTTGTTACTGTAGAATAATGTGTAAAGCCCCCTTTTGGGAATAAAGATTTATTTTTCAGCAAGTCGTCTTTTATTTAAAAACATGTACAAAATGTACATGCATGTACTGGCACCAAAAAGATGGTCGATTCCTGAACATTAGCGACCCGTTCATATTTTTTAAATATACATTTTCCATATAAGTAAAGATATCATGACTCGGAAAGAAATATATTTTCAAGAAACAAATTTTTGTCAAATAGGATGACGTTACCATTTTGTGATATATTTTATACATGTTTCTAACGTTGAAGATTTATATGAGTAAGACAAACATTCAAGGGAAAAAAACATATAAAACATTTCCTAAGTTCAAAAAATATTCTTATCATTTTTTTTAATTACACTAAAAAAATGGATTGAAACTTTAGAAAAATAGTTTTCGCCATAAATACAGTTTTTTTCTTTTTACGCTTATCTTAGCGTGCACTGGATTGGGTTAACATGCCACGTGTCTACAAGAAGACACTGGTTTAAATATGACTGAAAAAAATATTGAAAAAGGGAAATTAAACCCACGCACAAATCAAATCTTAACTGGTTGTCGATGTTCTTTAGTAGGCCTTCTATCTTTAGCTTGTCATATGTTTGAGAGAAAAAAATCTACGCCGGATTGTCGTCTAATGAGCTGATCGGCAGTTTCGGCGTTGGTACTTTTTTGTTGTTCCGATCCACCTTTTCTCAAAACCTGTTGGAGCTACAGTTTTGAACTTTGCGCACTTGTTTATCATTATTAGATTACTATGTAGGCAAAGAACCATAACACTAGCCTGAATTTTGTAAGAATTATGACCCTATTTGTACATATGAATTTTGAAATATAAAACTTCTTACGTATTGTGTAGCACTTGCAGACGAGCAATGACACCCGTATGCGGTGCTCTTTTTTAATATCAGCAGAGCTACAATTTTCGAACCGTTATTACCTTTTGGGTATATTTTTTGTTTCAAACATTTCTTGAAGTTTTCGAAAAGGGTCGTCACCCAATAACAGAAAACCGATCATTTTAACAGTTTGATATTTTCCAATCACTTTTATACGCCCAAAGGGACGTTTTAAATTTATGGCCCCGGTGCCCTCCTTTAGCAATTTCGTGTCCGCTCTGTAACCCCCTTGAACTTAAAGGGTTTTAAAAGCATTACAAAAATTTTCACCTCCGGACCGATGGTTAAAGCGCAGACTTAAAAACTTTGACCCTCATCGATGGGGGTTGGGCCCTCACTGGGACGTTGAATTTTCATGTGAGGAACCATCCAATTTTAATACTTCAAAACGGGGGTCTTAAGTCTGGTGGGGGCCGAAAAAATTCCCCCCGATTTCATTCAGTGTTTTATTTTTTGGCCCTTCGGGATCTGATTTTTAACTCATTTAGATTTTAAAATTTAAAAAGCTTAAACCGGGGCTAGGGCGTGGACGTGTTGCATTTTCCATTTCTGCTCTAAACAACTCAATAAACCGATTCAATTTTCATGTTTGCCTTTTTCTCGGTGCTTCCGAGGGATCTACTTTCCCCTTTTACGGAAGGTCGGTATTCTACCCAGGTTTCCCCCTCGGGGGGACACCTGGGGCTTCCTCCGCATTAAAACTGGAATGTTTGCCATAGACCACCCGGTTGGTGCGACTTAAATCCAACCAAAAAAAATATCCACTTTGGGTCAAAAATCAACAGTGTTTTCGTTCGCTCTTGAACAGTTGAAGGGTTACAAAAAAACAAAACGCAAGGTCCACCCACTGAGATACAAAAGACCTTGTTTCGGATGACTAGTTTTCAAGGCAAGATCAGACCTTTTAAAAATGTTTAAGGATTTCAAAGAAACTTGGCACAAATGTTTACCACACTGAGGCAACGAAGAGCGCATATTACAAACTTCGAAAAATCTTGGGTCATGGTAAATTTTTAAAAAGTATTTGGTAAAATTAAAAACGTTTTATTAAAAGAGGTTACGACCAAACTGTTTTGAAAATACCGCATGTTAGGTTCAACCCGTTAACATTGGGATACGTTCCCCTTTATGTTTGAGGGAAAGGGGGGAATGACTCTTAAAAAGCATTTTTAAACCCTACCAGGACTGAACTTTTTGAACGCCTTTGGCCTGTTTCGTCGGGCCCTTAAGGGGTTTCTTTTTTGCCGTCTTCGAACAGGCTTGATAATACTTTTTGGGTTCTAAAGGTTTGTTTTTTATTTTTTTATACACCTTTTTTTTTTACATCCATTTTTTTGTTTCCATTACATTTTTTAGAATTCGTCTGGGGGGGATTACTTTTTTTTTAAAGTGATTTGGGTGCCACCATAAACCGGTTTAAAACTCCCAGTGGTTTTTTTGCCCCCGACCGTTCCCAAGGGGGTCCCCCCTGTTTCCTTTTTTTTTTCTTTTTTTCCTCTTTTGGGAGGCTTTTGTATGTGGGTTTTGTTCCTTTTTTCGTTTTGTCCTCTGTGTTTGGGTTTGTGTGTTTCACGGGATGTGTGTGTGCGGGGGTGCACGTCTGGTGTGTAGTTTTCGTTTGGGGAGGCGCGATTTTGGTATGGGGTTCCCCGTTTGTATTTTTTTTCTTTTTTTTTTTTTTGGGTGACTCCTTCAGGCCAAGGTCCAAAATTGGGGGCCAAAAAGTCATATATACTTTTCTTTTTGAATTGCATGCAGCATGCTCTTGTTTCTATTTGCAGACCCCTTTTTTATCCTTACAATATTTTTTCTTTTAATTTCTCCCCGTTTTGTTACAAAATAGCTTATTTGAAACTTTTTATTGGCAGTAAGAAAAACCCAGACCACTTTTTTGAACACAAATGGGGGGGCATCCAATTTTAGAGTTTTTGACTAACTTTACCCGGTAAATTTTTTTTGACTTTTTTTTTAATTTTTTTCTTTTTTTGAATTTGAAGAATCCTTCTTTAAATTTGCTTCCATCCTTAATAACCCTTTGCGCGTACATTGCCCCCCTTGGCGGGGCTTTTTTTACTCACCCTTACATAGTGACAAGGTGAGCTTTTTTGATCACCCTCTTTCCTGCGTCGTCAACAAATCCTTGTCTGCAATAGTGGGGTTTTATTTATATTTTATTTCAACCAAACTTGCACACAACTTATATCACCATAAGGTCACGGTTCCTTTCTTGAACTGGCCAGATCCCATTATGGGTTCCAAAGTTATGGCCCAGAAAGGCCAAAATTAGCTATTTTGACCTTGTCTGCACAATAGCAGCTTATTTATGATTTTGATTTTTACCAAACTGGTACACAACTTGTATCACCACAAGGTCTTTGTTCCTTTCTTGAGCTGGCCAGATTCCGTTATGGGTTATAGAGTTATGGCTCCTTAAAGGGCCAGAATTAGCTATTTTGACCTTGTCGGCACAATAGCAGCTTCATTTATGATTTGAATTTAACCAAACTTGCACACAACTTGTATCACCATACAATCTTGGTTCCTTTCTTGAACTGGCGAGATTCCATCATGGGTTCCAGAGTGATGGCCCCTGAAGGGCCGAAATTAGCTATTTTGACCTTGTCTGCACAATAGCAGCTTCATTTATGATTTGAATTTAATCAAACTTGCACAAAACTTGTGTCACCATAAGATCTCGGTTCCTTTCTTGATCCGGCCAGATCCCACAATGGGTTCCAGAGTTATGGCCCCTGAAAAGGCCAAAATTAGCTATTTTGACATTGTCGGCACAACAGCAGCTTCATTCATAATTTGATTTTAACCAAACTTGCACACAACTTGTATCACCACGAGATCTTGCTTCCTTTCTTCAACTGGCCAGATTCCATCATGGGTTCCAGAGTTATGGCCCCTTTAAGGCCCAAAAATTTGGGCTATTTTGGCTTTTGCAGCCATATAGAGATTTTATTTATAATTTTATTTGATACAAACTTCCAAAATATCTTCAACAACAATAAATCTTGGTTTCCCATGACAAATCATATCAATCGTAGTTCCAGAGTTAATTTTTAAAATTCATTACCTCCCTGCTTGTAATCAAAATGGATTTATATCAGTAAGTCCATAGGACTTATTTGAAATTTCATTATTGTACCCCCCGACAACAAAGTTGTAAGGGGGGGTATACTGGTTTCAGGTTGTCTGTCTGTCTGTCCGTCTGTCCGTAGACGCAATCTTGTGCGCACCATCTCTCCTTATCCCCTTGACAGAATTTAATGAAACTTCACACAAGTGATCAGTACCAACAGTAGTTGTGCATGGGGCATGTTAGGTTCTTTTAGAAAAAAAAAATTGCAGAGTTATGGGACTTTGTTTTTTGGTTACTATATTATATACATAGACACAATCTTGTGTGCACCATCTCTCCTCATCCCCTTGACAAAATTTTAATGAAACTTCACACAAGTGATCAGTACCAACACAGTTGTGCATGGGGCATTTTTAGGTTTTTTTAGAAAAAAAATTTGCAGATTTTATTGGGACTTTGTATTTTTGTTACTTTACAATATACATAGACACAATTTTGTGCCACCATTCTCTCCTCATCCCCTTGACACAATTTAATGAAACTTCACACAGTGATCGTAACAACAGTAGTTGTGCATAGGGCATGTTAGGTTCTTTCAGAAAAAAAATTTGCAGAGTTATGGGACTTTGTTTTTTTTTTGTTACTATACTATATACATAACACAATCTTGTGCGCACCATCTCTCCTCATCCCTTGACAAAATTTTAAATGAAACTTCACACAAGTGATCAGTAACAACAGTAGTTGTGCAGGGGGCATGTTAGGTTCTTTCGCGACAAAACATTAAAGATTTATGGGACTTTGTTTCTTTTTAAAACATACTATGTACATACAGTCTGCATATGCAATCTTGTGCGTGCCTAATCTACCAAACCCTTACACACAATTTAATGAAACTTCACATGAGTTATCAGTACCAACCCTAGTTGTGCATGCTGCGTGTTACATTCTTTTAGATAAATATTCTGCATAGTTATAGGACTTTGTTTTTTGTTACTATACTGTATATGCCCCTTGCCGGCGGGGGGATAGAAAATGCTGGCTGTATCTCCATGCAGAGGGGTACGACTCCCCCGAAAATGGAGCCACCTGTTTGCCGTGGGTGGCGGCCCGTAAGCCGGAGAGGAGGGTCCTGGATGTTGAGGTGCCCCATGGCATCCCGGGGAGATGATGCGAACTTGTTTGCATGTGCGCATCTTCTTCGCGGGATGTGGGTGCCAATACACATCTTTGGCCTCTAATTCGGTGTAGACTTCTGGCGGTCGTATTGGCCCGATACGATCAATCGGCGTCATCCCAAAAGCCCTAGGAAATCTCACCTTTACGTTTACATTTCTGTTGCTTATTTCAACTGCATCTTTATGTGATAATTTTATATTCACAAACACAATTTTGGGAACAAAATCGTTACACAAAACCTGTCTTTACTCTGCGTATTGTCACATTTTACTGCGCCCCAATAAACTTCATATTACGTTCACACAAATGTATTAAACAATATATTTTCATATGTTACTTCAATCTATGTTTCCTGGGAAAGCGGTGGCTTGGGGCCCAATGGGTTTGGGGTTTAGAGTAACAATCCCTTAAACCCCCGTTTGCTTTTCTGCATTCAACTGGTGATATGAACAAGATTGAAAAATACCGGGCCGAGTATATCACTACAGTATCCTAACATGTATGAGTGGATATCCGCTTGTTTTCTGTTCCCTTGTTGGACTCCGGGGGCGGGTGAGGGCTGCGAGTGACGAATTTGAAATTTAATATGGAAAACCAAAATATAAAAACGACCGCATACCGAAACAGATTCTGACGGCACGGAAGGTGAGAATCCTCACCGACCTTTACATTTCCCAACATGGCATTTCCGCGATTTCTTTTGATCCAGTCACAGACGAAACTTTCAAAATGTCAACCCCTTTCGCTTTATAATGAAAAAACCATCGAAGGCATTGGCGGTGTCCCGAAATCAGTCAAAAAACTGCGAAATGGTGATCTGCTTGTTGAAGTTGAGAAAGCCTCACATTAAACGAAATTACTTTCTGTAACTTCATTTTCCCAAACCCGGCCATGTAAGTGCATTCCCACACCGTACTTTGAACACCTCAAGGGGGGTCTTTCCCGTTGTCCTGACCTTGCAGGGGTTTTCGGAGACGGAGATTGTGCAAGGCCTTTCAGATCAACATGTCACTGCTGCTAGACGTATAAAAATCAAGCGATTAGAAAAAGAAATTCACACAAATACTATTATTCTTACATTTGGCACTCCGTTCTTCCTTCATTCGTAAAAGTTGGATACCTCATCACAAAAGTTACAACATATATTCCTAACCCTTTCAATGCTATTTATGTTTTAAATTTTGGGCACAATGAGAAAAACTGCAAAGGCGATTACACTTGCCCAAAATGCGGACAGGATGGACATTCTCATGACCACGACACTTGTAGTCGTCCTTGCGTTGTGTGAACTGCAACCGAGCACATTCAGCCAAGTCTCGTGATTGCAAGACATGGAAAAATGAAAGGGGGTTTATCATGTCAAATTCACACAGGGCATTTGATTTCCAGAAGCAAGACAAAATTGCCCAATGCCAATTTACATCTCCAACATCGTACAAACTTATTCATCAATACAAATCTGTTTTGTGCAAATCAACACAGTGCATTGATGCCTGTACTCAACCAGATTCAGTGACTGCTCAACAAAATCCAACTCAAACTTTGTACCAAATGAAAAGCCTAAGTACCAGCAAAACCTTCAGAGGCATCTCAACTTCAAAGGGCAGCTGCTAAACCCAACACTGCCACCAGCTATACAAAAGTTCCAAAGTATTCAGGTACGCCGTCGTCACGACAAAAACGTTTCATCAAACACTAATCAACGTGGGGTGAGTCAAACACCCAAACAAAAAATTGACTTGAGAATGAGGGGTTTGGAAAGGGATCAAATGATCCATACAAACCCATAACCCGGTTCCCTCATGATATGAACCGGTTAACAGGGGAGTGATGACGATCCCCCATTATCTGCCCCGCCCCTTTTAACCAGCACAAGGAGGGGAAAATCAAAAAGGTTCCCCCCTGAGTCAATGCAACACTAATAATTTAATTTTCCAGTCGTTTAATTTTTATTTGCCATTGTAAATGGAAAAGTAAATTATCAGTGGAATTGCCGTGGACTTAAAAAATTTAATGAATTCTCCTTTCTTATCAAAATATAATCCTTCACTTATTTTGCCTTAGTGAAACATTTTTAAAGGAACGGACAAAATAGCTTTCCAAAAATTTATTCAGTGTATAACTTCATAAACACTAACACTGTAGGGCGTCTGGTGGTACCTCTTTATTATTAATAATGCATGTCCGCACAGAAAAATTGTTCTAAATACAAGTATCCAATCAGTTGCAATAAACGTAACATTACATCGACCCATTACATCTGTTCGATTTACATACCCCCCAAATATAAACTAAATCTTGAAAAACTTGATGATCTTATAAAACAATTACCACAACCATTTTTGCTTATGGGAGATTTTAATGGTCATCATGAATTCTGGGGCTGTTCTGACGCAACACTAGAGGTCAAATTATTGAAACTTTTATTGAAAGAAATGCCCTCTGTTTATTAAATGTCAATCCAAAACGTATCTTCATCTGCAACAGGTACTTTTCTTTTTTGTTGATTTGACAATTTTGTCAACCGAACATCTTTCTTGATTTTGAATGGAAAGTACTGATGATTTGCATGGTAGTGACCTTTTCCAATATTATTTCAAATACTTCTAATCTGCCCTCAGACCACCTTCATATTTCAAATTTAATAAAGCTGATTGGAAGCAATTTGAAACGCTATGTAAAAATGATTTGACTTTGGAGAATTTTTTAATTTTTATGATCCTATTTATCGGTTTTCAGTTCTTCTGTCCGATATTGCTGACAAGTCCATTCCTAAAACTTCAAGAAATGGTAAAACATAAAAATAAGCCTTGGTATAATGATGATTGTAAGACTGCTGTTCGAAAACGTAGAGCGGCCATTAAAAAGTTCAATATACGGCCCGACGAAAGAAAACTTACAATCAGTTGGATTCTGAGAGCAAAAACTCGCAGAACTATAAAACAAGCAAAGAAAAAGTCAAGGGGATTCATACGTTTCAAACTTAATTCTAGGTATCGGTTAAAAAAGTCTGGGATGATTCGCAAAATAAGTGGAAAAGGAAAATCTTCAAATGTTTCCCATCTTACAAAGACAGACCCCGTCTATTGCATCTAGCAAGGAGGGGCATTGCAATACACTTGGTAAAACTTTTTCAAAAAACTTTCATCCAAACATTATGATAAAGGTTTCAAAACATAAAATCGACTAAAAAAAGCAAACCTTTAAATTTTGATTCAAATAATGATGAAGATTATAATAACCTTTTTCACTTACAGAATTGCTTTACGCTTTAGATAAATGTCACGATACCGCAGCTGGTCCGGACCAAATTCATTATCCCAAATTTTAAAACATTTACCACAAGAATCATTAGACCTCCTACTTGAAATTTATAAAATTACATGGAAATGGCATTTTTCCAGATTCCTGGAGAGAAGCTATAGTTATTCCAATACCAAAACCCGGGAAAGATGCACTAACCCCAGTAATTATAGACCGATTGCACTTACCCGTTGTTTTTGTAAAACGCTAGTAAACGTATGATCAACTCTAGACTAGTTTGGTATCTTGAATCTCAAGGCCTAAATTTCAAACTTTCAAAACGGTTTTCGCAAGCAGCGCGCATAACTGATCATCTTGTTCGACTGGAAAATTTTATTCGTGATGCATTTTTTAAAAAAGAGGCATTTAGTGTCTGTATTTTTCGATTTTGAAAAGCCTATGACACTACATGGAAATATGGTATTATGAATGATCTTAACGACTTAGGTTTAAAAGGTCGTCTTCCAAATTTATATCGCAATTTTTTCAGATCGCAATTTTAAAGTACGTGTTGGTTTACCCTTTCTGCTCTTTTGAGCAAGAACAGGGGTTCCACAAGGTTCTATTTTATCTGTCACACTGTTTAGCATCAAAAATTTAAAAATATTGTGAAATGTTGGTCACAGGGATAGATTGTTCATTATATGTTGATGACTTTCTAATAGTTATCGTTAAAAAAATATGCGTACGATTGAACGCCAGTTACAGCAGTGTTTGAAAAAAGTTCAAACTTGGGCCATGGGAAAAAGGTTTTAAATTTTCCAAGTCGGAAACTCAGTGTGTCCATTTTTGTCAATTACGGAAACAACATTGTGACCCTGAGCTGTTTCTAAATGGTACAAAAATACCCCTTGTTGACGAAGCAAAATTTTTGGTGTTATTTTTGATAAAAAGCTTTCTTTTATACCACATAAAAATACCCGAAAGCCAGATGTTTGAAATCCGTTGAATCTTTTAAAAGGGAATTTCAAATACTGATTGGGGAGCAGATCGCAAGGTTTTGTTAAGACTGTATAGGGGCTTTGATTCGATCCACTAGATTACGGTTGTGTTGTTTATGGTTCAGCCAGGGAAAAACGATTTACAGATGCTGGATACTATTCCTAATCAAGGTCTTCGTATTGCTCTTGGCGCATTTAGAACATCGCCTGTTTAAAGCTTGTTGTTGAAGCAAACGAACCCTCCTTTATACGAGACGTTTAAAAACTGTCATTGCAATATGCTCTGAGGGTAGCTGCCAACAAATCCAACCCTGCTCATAAAATCAAATTTAAACCCAAATACCACGATTCGTATGACAGAAAACCAAAACAAATTAAACCTTTTGGATTTCGCATTGATAATTCTATGAAGGAAACAGATTTGAATTTCATGATGTAAAAAATAATTTAGTTCGGAATCACCACCATGGATTCTTAATTCTCCAACAGTTCTTTTTGATATGAAAACCGCATTTAAAAAGGCTGAGACACACCCTTGAAATATTCAAGTCCAAATATAACGAAATCAAATCGGCTTACAAGATCATTTTCCTATTTATACGATGGTTCAAAAGATGATTCAAAGGTTGGATGTGCCCGCCGTTAGCCATCTGCATCAATCAAAATTACGTTTACCAAATAACGCTACCCAATTTTTTCAGCAGAAGCAAAAGCAAATTTATTTGGCCCTTAATTTTATTTCAGAATATAATGAGGAAAAGTTTATCTCTTTTCCGACTCACTTTCTGTATTACAATCAATTTCACCCAACCGTAATACAGAAATCCTCTCATTAAAAACATTCTTCTCAGGGTTCATGAACTATCTTTTAAAAAGTCCATCATATTCTGTTGGATTCCTAGTCATGTTGGTATTTATGGAAATGAAGATGCTGATACTGCAGCAAAGAAATCACTTTCATTAAATCAATCTAAATTGAAATTACCATATACTGATTTAGGTCAAATATCAACAAATACATTTTAACTAAATGGCAGTCCTCGTGGAACAGTGCTTCGTTCAATAAACTTCGTGAAAAATTAAACCTATTTAGGTGAAAGGCACCAAGGAAAATAGATCTGTTCGCAGGGAGGAAGTTGTTCTTTTCGTTGTCGGATAGGTCATACTCGGTTGACTCATTCGATTTGTGAACAATGAAGATCAACCTGAAGTATTTCCATGTCAAACACCACTTATATTTTAAAAAATTTTAATCGACTGTATAGACTTTGATCCACAGCGCAATATACTACAATGTTGAATCTCTAAAAGAGCTGTACGAGCAAATTTCAGCCGACAAAATTTTGCAGTTTTTGAAAAGAAAATAGGTATATATCATAAAATCTGAACCCTTTTTTGATTATTAATCACCGCTTTTATACTTTTTAATGTTTGCATTGATTTTTTACACTATTTAAAGTATTTACGCTTTTACTTCAATGGTTTTATTTTTGCTTTGCAATTTAACGTAATCATTTAACATTTTCTCGGCGATATATGACCTTTTTGTGTCGATTCGCCGTAAAACCCAACTCATTCATTCATTACTATACTGTATACATACAGTCCACATAATTATGCAATCTTGTGTGCGTCAAATTGCAATGTACCTGTGTGGTGCATGCGGGGGGTACATTCATCACCTTTAGTGATAGCTTAGTTATTATAAGTTGGACAGAACAATCAGGGTAGATAACATGGACTGGTTTTATGTCAAATTTACCCTCCCTTATTTTCAAATTAAAATGGGTATATCTCCATAACTACTAAAAGATACTGATCTGAAATTTCATTTATGTCAACAGATTTATTTGGCGATCTTCTTTTGTTCACTTACAGTATTTTTTTTTTTAATTACTTCCTTTTACGTTACTATAAATAGCTTACTTTTAGTAACTTTTTTATTATTGGCCGTAGGGAAAAACCGAGACCACTTTTCTGTGGTACAACATGGATGGTACCTCCAATTTTTAGGTGTATTTTGACATATTTATACCCTTTTAAGAATTTTTTTTTTTTTTGGTTTTAAAAATCCGCCCGCTTAGCTCAGTAGGTAAGAGCGTTGGTCTACGGATCGCGGGGTCGCGAAATTCGATCCTCGGGCGAGGCGGTATGTTCTCCGTAACTATTTGATAAACGAAAATTATGTCTGAAATCATTAGTCCCCCACCTCTGATAATTCATGTGGGGAAGTTGGCAGTTACTTGCGGAGAACAGGTTTGTACTGGTACAGAATCCAGGAACACTGATTAGGTTAACTGCCCCCCCGTTACATGATGAAATACTGTTGAAAAAACGGCGTTAAACCCAAAACAAACAAACTTTTTGGTTTAAATTTTTTCCCCTTTGTTGTTCCTGTCCTTTGGACTTTGATAATTTTACTGAGGACCTTCTTGTCCTCAAGTGCAATGATAACAGGTGAGCGATATAGGGCCATCATGGCCCTCTTTGTTTGTTTTTTTTTTTTTTTTTTGTTTTTCTTTTGTTGTTTTTTTTTAACGTTCGACTGCGTTTTTGAAACATAACATTACCTGGTCCTGTTTGTTATTTGTCCTTGTTTTTATGTGAAGTATGCTTTGAAGGCGATGAGAAGTATTTGAAATAGTTTTTGGGAAAAATGGCCACAGCCATGCAAGTCATCTAGTAAGTTTTTTGAAAATCAAGAAAAATGTTTGTTGACAAATTTGTCAAATGATAAAAAAATCTGTATCTGGTTGAAGAATTTAATAAACAGAAGGTATTTCTTTCAATAAATCCTCTAGTACAAACATATTGCTGTCGAACCGCCAGGAACACTGGTTTAGGTAACTGCCCGTCGTTACTTTGAAACGGCGTTAAACCAAAGCAGAGCATCTTTTTCAGGACCGTCCTCCCATGCTTGTGGCCCGCAACCAACTTAACGAGCGGCTCCATTTTCAAGAGTGTTCTCTACACGGAGATACAGCCGGATTCTATATATCGCCGGCGGCAAGAAAAACAAACGAACGCAATAGGCATTACAAAATTCAAAATTAACCTCCATTTTGAAATGTAACATTCCGAAAAAATGAAAGTAGTTTCCCCTGCTCAAAGGAGTCTACCTCTGGGGATTTCAACAACTCAATATTCGTTATCACAAATATTTGTAATAAGTGCGCGCCACACAGATTGAAGCTTCCAGGCGGTGGTTTCTAAAGCGGTGCCCCACTTGGTTCCTTTAATTGTACATTCTGTCCTAAAGTTGTGATATTGTAGGAAGACCAAAGGTGCCCCTCCGTGCATTATTTCACGAAAAGCGGGCACCTGGTAAGAACTTGGGTGTTGGGTGACCTGTAATTTTCCACTTTTTTCTCTTCTCACATGAAAATTTAATGTCTTAAGCAAGGCTCGAACCCACATTAGTGCGGGGAATTTGGAAGTTAACGACCGTAATCACTTGGCCGCGAACGCCAACCTTTAAGGCCCCTTTTCCCTATTGTGAACCGCCTCGGTTAGCCTAGTGGTTGACCCCTAGTGCTAGGATTGTATGTGTCGGCTTTAACGTTCTTTTTAACAACTTTTCAGTCATAGAAACGACGGTGTCTACTTGTAGCCGTGAGTACAATGCCCAACTTTATAGTGCTGCCTCACTGGAATATCACCCCGTAGGCACGTGGCATGATACCCCCCCAGTCGCATATACTGACACCCGGCTGACCAGTCCTAGCGCTATCTCTTAATGCTGAGCGCGGCTGACCAGTCCTAGCGCTATCCTTTTAATGCTGAGCGCCAAGCGAGGAAGGTACTACTACCATTTTGTACGTCTTTGATATGACGTGGCTGGGGATCTAACCTACGACCTCCCGCACTCGAAGCGGACGCTTTACCACTAGGCTACCGAGGCGGTTGGGACTGAAAAATTGTTGAAAAAGACGTTAAACCCGGACACACAAACACACCCTCCCCCCATTGTGGCTTTACCTGTTGGATAATCATCCTTGTTTTTTCTGTAGTTGGGTCATATCGAGAAGTCAACAGACCAAATATTAGTAGATTTACTGCCCACCTTGCACAGATAAATACCCAAATATTGTTTGTTAAACCAAGCTGCAACGCTTCATTTATGTCTCAGTAGGGAGAGCGTTGGTCTACGGATCGCGGGGTCGCGAGATAGTCTGATATCATTAGTCCTCCACCTCTGATTCATGTGGGGAAGTTGGCAAAGGTTACTTACGGAGAACAGTTTGTACTGGTACAGGATCCAGGAACACTGGTTAGGTTAACTACCCGTCGTTACATGACTGAAATACTGTTTGAAAATTTCGGCGTTAAACCCCAAAACAAACTGTGAATTATCAGAGGGTGGAGGACTAATGATTTCAGACACAATGTCTTTTATCAAATCGTCACGTCCCTTGCCGGCGGGGGAAAGAAAATGCCGGCTGTATCTCCATGCAGAGGGGTACGACTCCCCCGAAAATGGAGCCGCCCGTCTGCCGTGGGTGGCGGCCCGTAAGCCGGAGAGGAGGGTCCTGGATTTTGAGGTGCCCCATAGCATCCCGGGGAGGTGATGCATACTTGTTTACATGTGTGTATCCTCTTTTCGGGATGTGGGTGCCAATACACTTCTTTGGCCTCTAATTCGGTCGTATTGGCCTGATACGATCAATCGGCTAGTCATGCCAAGCCCTAGGAAATCTCACTTTAATTACGCTTACATCTTCTATTCTTCATTTAGAATTGCATTTATGTGTTTTCGTCTTTATATTGCACAATATTCTTGGTTTTTTGGCAAATTTACGTTATACAAAACCTAATGTTTTCCTTTCTATTGTCATATTTTACTGCTTTCAGCAAACTTCATAGTACGTTTACACAGTTATTGAACACTTCATTGTAATATGTATTTTAATTTCTATTTCCCTTTAAGGCGGTGGCTTAGGGTCAATTGGCTGGGTAAAGTGCAATCCCTGGATTCCCCTTATTGCATTTTTTTTAATACAGCTGGAGACATAAACAAGACTGCAAAATACCCGGGCCGGATTATTAAACTTTGATTACACTCTAGCTTAAACATTTTAGTTCAATCTTCATTAAACTTATAGACAATGTATATGGCCACAAGGTCTTACAAGAGCTTGCGTTTAGGCAATATCTGACTAGTAATTCAGACTTATGTGTCCCTGATATAACAAAAAATGCAACATTTGACATTTTTATGCTCTAGCTTGAACATTTTCGTAGCGATCTTGATCAAACTTGAATGCAATGCATATGACCACAAACTCTTGGAAGAACACGTATTTTCTGGTGCGATCAAACCAGTATATCTGGAATTATGTCCCCGTGATATAACACAAGCGCTGTCTGTTAACAGCACGCTCGACTATTCGAAGAATTGATATTTGGTCAACACAGACGAGGATCATGATGGTACAAAATTTTGTAAAACTGCTTAACAGGGTTATTGAACCTTCAAAATGCTTATCAGCTCACAACAGTTGATAAGTGTGTTAAATTTCAATCCATTCCCATAAGTGGGTACTGAGATACCAGCTTACATACAACAAGAGGTCCAAATGGTCCCAGGTCGCTCTCCCGAGAACAGCTTGATCAAGTTTAATGGATATCCTGCTTAACATGCGACTCCTTAGCATAGGCAAGGTATTTATTTGATTTGACCATGTGACCTAGTTCTTCGTCCATATTTAAACTCGACCTAGCTTTCATAAAAACAAACATTCTGCTAGAATTTCATGAAGATCCACAGAAAAATACACAATGTTATTATTTGATTTGACCTTGTGACCTAGTTTTTGACCCAACATGACCCATATTTGAACCTGATCTAAATTTCATCAAAGTTAACATTTACATCAAATGTCATGAACATCCTGCGTAAAATGTAGCCCCTATTGCATTCATAAAGATATTTTTATTTAACTGGGTGACTTAGTTCTTAAACCCAGATGATCTCTTTTTGAATTCGATCTAGGTTTAATCCAGACAAACATTCTAATCAAATTTCATTAAGATCCAGTGAAAAATTAAGCTTTTATTGCTAACACAATGTTATTCTTTGATTTGACCAGGTGACCTAGTTTTTGATCCAACGTGATCCATATTTAAACTTGACATAGATTTCATCAAAGCAAATATTTTGTTCAAATTTCATGAGCATCCTGCCTAAAATACATTCAAAATGTTTTTCTTTGTATTTACTTGGATGACCTAGTTTTTGACCACAGATAACCCCTATTTGATTTCGACCTAGACTTCATCAAGACAAACTTTCCTAGCAAATTTCATAAATATCCGGTGTAAAATGCAGCCATTATGGCATACAAAAGGTGTTTCTTTAATTTGATCGGGTAGCCTAGTTTTTGACCACAGATAAACCATATTTGAACTTGATTAAGATTTCATTAAGGTGAAGAAGGTGTAATTCAGCGACGTCTGGCGGAACGCCAAACGTTACGCTTCGCAACGTCGCGTCATTACGTTCTATTAAGAAACAAAATGGCGCCGAGCAATGCGGGAGGGCGATACAAGGGACGTTTTTTGTTGTTTTTTTTTTTGTTTTTTCATTCTCGGCTGGATAATCTTGGTGGTTAAAGGTGCCAAATAAAGACGAATAAAAAATAAATCTTTAAAAATACTACACATTTTGAAATATACTAAACATTACAATAGCCGTGCCAAATTCGTTTGAAGTCAAAACATGTGCAGAAAAACGAATGTTTTTTTTTGGTTGTTGTTGTTGTTGATTTTTTGTATTTTCTTTGGCTGACATGGTTGGTTATTTTGTCCTACTTTCGTGTTTATCGCTTTTCCGTAATCGGGGGTCACGTGATTTTAAAATTCATTCAAACGAATATCCCGTTTAAGACGCACCGCTTTTACAAAATAACTGTATTTTTTTTTGTATTTCCTTGATGATAATTATACTTGATTTGCATGAAAATATGTGATATACAAGATTTTTAGTTTCAAATTGAGAGTGTCATATATAAGGTCTATATTCTTAAAACTATGCTGAAAAAAAATTGACTGAATACATTTGCGTATGAAGTTTTGAAAACATTTATTTCGGAAGGGCCTAAATTGTCCCCCCGAAAACTTGTAGTATAGCTGTTTATTACCTGTATTAAAAGAATGATTTTCATGAAGTTTTTGTGAGTTACAAAAATGTTGAATTCCCTATGTTTGTAAACATTATCGTTCGTGTTTGCGTCTATTCATAAATTATAGCCTCGTTTCGGAGCATTCGTCCGGGAAGACTTTTCTATATGATAATGGGTACAGGCTTGAGAATTATGAAAGGCATGTCAAAATTCATATATATTTTGAAGACTGATGATGTGTATCAATTTTATTTATCAATCAGACATCTTATATAGTTGCTGTATAACATACAACCATAGCAGTTATCAAACGCATTGTCATAATAAAAATGAAAAATTATGAAAAACTTTTGAGGTTTGTGTTTTGTTTCGTATTGTAGGCAGCAATGATTTACCGACAATTTAACTGTTATTGTTTCCGAACTCCCTAACGGTATCAACTTGCTCAACATTTATTACTGACAACATCTCTGTAGCAGGTTTGTTTAGATGCAGTAGTTCCAAAAGATAAATTATAGCAAAAGCAAGTATTTGGCGGCCGCTCAGTCCCGAATATGTTACAACTTTACATGCTACATATTATTCCTACATGGTTTCATGTCTCTATCATTTTTTAAAATAAATGTAACAAAATTCTTGAAGCACTTAATGAGATACATGCGACACAATTTTATGTATATTTTCGACTACGTCAAGGGCCCTAACACCGGTCTGACTGTGTGAGATCAAATTAAAACATTATATACTCAAATGGAAATACTGATAACAATCCTGTGAAGTTTGATTTCTCTGGGTCAATACTTTCTTAGATATGTCCGACACTATTTCGGACTGATGGACGGACGGGCGAGGGGAACACTAATTGCCCCGACCAAACATAACTTGGATAGGGCACATAAAAAGATATATTTCATATTGTTACATTCTCTATGCAAAGAAATCATTTACCACCAGTTGCACCGTATATTATACTTAAAACACATCTTGAAATATGTCCTAATATTTCATGCGAAAAAAATGTACGGCTTTCTTTTCACCACGGAATACAATGAATATTCAGATTATTTCCGACCGAATATTTGTATATGTACGTGTAATTGTGTTTTGTCTCGCAATTGTACAATCTAAGTAGGTAACTTGAAAATTCCCACATATATTCACGTGATAAAGGAAACTATGAAATATAATGATTTGGAAATACAAGAATGAAAGTATGTTTTAGAAAATATTAGATTTTTTAAAACGGAATGGCTAAATATCTATTTGCAAACAGCATACACAGTTTTAGTAATAAGACGTTTGCGTAACGTCAGAAAAAAGCGGGAAAATGCGCAACGTCAAACGCCGATCATAGCGCCATTTGAGACTTTATCATTTTTTGCGACTTTGTAGCTCGAAAACGAAGTCGGTAGTCAAGGACTTTTTTTTCGTTATTTTGCTGAAAAATGCCTTTAAAATAACTGTGTAAATTTTTAAAAAATTCTATGGACCAGTAAATGCATGCTCCCAATTTATACAAGAAACGTCATTTCCGCAGAGGTCAGATTTTGGAACAACACATGCTAAGATTTATGGTTACAACTTAATTAATCGGAAATAGTCAGCCTCAAACTTGTCACTTAACAAACTCGCGTGCAGTCAGTGTCGCTGTGGGCTAACATTTATCTGGTAGACGTGTATTTCATTGATTTATCAAATGATTTTCTTATGATTTTTTATGTTTGAAAAATGCACTAGAAAATGGGGATAGGGTAAAATTTATGACAATACTGCGAAAACGAAGTCGGTGACCCCTGATTTTTATTTGCTCATTTTACAGTAAAATAAATTTATAAGATAGTATTAGTTTTTTAAAAAATTCTATGGACCAGTTTTTGTCCACTACTTAGTCATTCCGCACGAAAACAATAATTTCATAGAAAGATTTTGGCATGATTTTTGCATAAAATAAGCATTCCTTCAGCGAATAGCGGGAGTATGTATTTGAAAATTACATCACCGTGTAGGTTTCGACTGGCATATTATATAAAATGGACAAAAAGTACTTTTTAAATAAAATGAATGCCCCGAGACTAAATTAATCGGCATGAAAACAGCAACGTCACAACTATTTCCGACTAGGCTTAAAGGTGAAATTTCGATGTCATTTGCGTAAAAAGTGTGCATTTGATCTTTTCAATAATTGTACATCGGGTGAAGATCAACTTTTGCTGTTATCTACGTATGTTATCTAGGATGTAACTTGTTTTTGAAATTCCCGCTTATTACACCTTCTTCACCTTAAGGCAACCATTCGCAATAGATTTTATGAATATCCAGTGTAAAATACAGCTCCTATTGCGTACGCAGGTTGTTTTCTTTGATTTGATCGGGTGACCTAGTTTTTGACCAAATGACCCATACTTGAACTTGACTCAGACAAATATTCTGATCAAATTTCATGCATATCCGGTGTAAAATGCAGTCCCTATTGCATACACAAGGTTTTTCTTTGATTTGACTCCCGATCACCCAGTTATTCGCCGCACGGTGCTTAAATCTTGGAAAGGTATCCGCAGGAAGCACTTGCGCCCTAGTGAATAAAGACTGCAGGAAGTTACTTAGCAGTAACCTTTTAGTCGCATATTAAGAGATGAATCAGTTTGATCAGATATCAACTTATTTCTCTATTCTCCAGCAAACAAAGCGCAGCATTTAACATAGTCATCGTTAAAGAAAAAACGTTACCTTTTTAACCTTCATGACTTATTACTAATACTTAGAAACGATAGTACAGGCAGAAATCGAAAAGCGATGAGGCGGTTTATAACCCGAAAATATATGACATTCGTTGATAAAATCTCCTTTACCTGTAAAAAATTCTTTACAGTTTTGTGCAAGTTGAAATAATCCTAATCGAACAGAATCATTAATCATGCGCACCATTATGAAATATACTAATGATTTCATAGATTATAGGAAAATCACCTCCCCGAGTTGCAACGGTACACTGGTAAGTATTAACACATCATTAAATTCTAATGAAATCGTTTGAGCACAGTTCCAAAGTAAAGATATCATATTACTAAATATGTTTGTGTTGTTCACGCTTCAAGCTAGCCTTTTTTAGAAAGAGTTTGTAAAATATTTATTAATTCAATGAAGTTCAGTTGTTTTAGGGCTACATTGTTAGATTACTTTAGTACTGTCATATTAACTGATAATTGCTTGCTGTACTTAAACGGATATTATAGGCAAGACAATTTCTTCAACTAACGCAAGAAAGTAATGATTTTTTAAACACATGCTCGCTAGGGGGCGTGATTATTGTTCCATATATGTAATACCTATATGAAAAACATAGTATATAGTAAAATTTCAGAAATTGTCTTGTCAAACTGCTGCATCTCCCCCTCTCCTTATCCTAATCCCTTGAAATTATTTGACAAATGTTGCTTTGATAACCCTTTATTCAGGTTGATCAATGTATTGTTTTTCGTTAAAGAACCTTGCCACTGGTCGCCAGAGGGAGCTGTTACTTTTCCCGTTAAAATATATAATTGGAACTAAAAAAAAGTATATTCTTATAACAAACATTTAGATCTAATTAAAAAAAGAACTTCTCACAAATGCTCATGACCTTTACCTGGTTTGTTCAAATTAAACTTATTCGTCAAAAATGATTGCCAGTATAATTAAACGACAATTAGTGAGGCGTGAGGCATGAACAGGCTCAATCAAACCGAGCCTGCAACATTTTCGTTTTGTCGTGTTGAGCGATCTGTGAAGTTTCCACATTTTTCTATTAATTATCCGCTATCATCGGTATTGTTATGAGCTAAAAGTACAGACACGCCTCGATGCAAGAATTATAGGTTATTAGCTTTGTATCGGGAAATATGCACGAGTTCTTCACTGGAAATATTGCGCGACTTTAGGAGCGCAATATTCTTCCGCTGAAGAACGAGTGCATATTTCCCGATGCAAAGATAATAATCTTTTTATTACACACGCATCTACACGTATAAATATTATGTAAATAGCATAAATATGTTCAATAGCCTGAATAGGATTGACAATACTGAACTAAATAGAAAAAGTAGTCCAACAGCACACACTGAATTACGTCACGCACCCGATATGAAATTCAGGCGTCAGTGTATGGAAAAATATTGACGTTTCCGGTACCAGTGTAACTTAACGGGTAATAGAAATGAGTATGTAATAAGTTGATTTATAGTAGTTGTCACATTTTTTGTGTTTTTGTATAGATAGTTGGCACTTAAACATGTTTAAATCTTCTTATCTGCAAATACAGTTCTGGCATGATCTTAAAAATAATTATTTCTTGGATTATGCTTGACCAAGATTAATCAAGGTCTTTCGATACTGTATGTAAAAGAATGGCAGCTGAAATTACCTTCAAACAACATCTGTTCCTAAATCACTGGCACGAATCCGAAATAATTTTACACATGTCAAATAATCTCCAAGCACACTTCTAGCTAGATAGTTTGAAATGTCGAACATGGCAGCTAACGGGCATGGCCACTTTCGTCCATAGAACTACAGGTGGATCTTACTAATCTTCTAGTCAGAAGCTGCTGTCCCTATATCTAAATAATTCCATACAAAATTTCTTTTGTTTTCTAACATTTTAATATTTTCGATATGTGAAAAAGTATTGCCGCTTTGCATATAGTTGGATTAAGCAAATATTATTGTCAGCTGATTGCAACAATAATATTCTTTGTGAATGTTAAAGTAGGTATGATTTCTCAAAAATATGGCCGCTAAAGCTAAAATTGATAATTGAACTACAACATTTCAGAAAACCAATAATAGTGCGTTTGCGACCAGCATGGATCCTGACCAGCCTGCGCATCCGCGCAATTTGGTCAAGATCCATGCTATTCGCTTTCAAAGCCTATTGCATTTAGAGAAACGGATAGCGAACAGCATAGATCTTGACCTGACTCCGCGGATGCTGGTCGCAGAAGCGCAAAGTTGGTTTTCTCGTGGAGCGGCTCAATACGCTTTCATCGCCTTATCTATCTAAACCATTGTTCGGATTCTTAGATATTTTCACTGAAATGTTTCTTTGACACCGTCTTCTTACAATATTGATCTGTTAGTAAAATTTTAAATTGTCGTAAAACATGGGGCTAGCTTTCCCTATGTAGCTCTCTGGTTTTTTGCAAATATTCTCTTTAGAATCTTCAGTGCAGTTTTCAAAGTAATTTGCCAGAACGTTTTCCAGACGACTTTCTACAGAAAACATTAAATATTTGAGCTCTGAATCTCTGGCGAGCGATCTACGGCCATTATGATAATGAAGCATGGACGCGATGAGAGTCAGGCTGACGACTAGTATGTAATCTATCACAAATAGTTAGTACACAAAATGGTCTAAAACACAATAAGACAATCGAAAAGCATTAAATTTTATTTTATCTATTCTTATACGGTTACAACAAAAGCTAAATGTAGAAAACAACAGAGCAAAACAATGTACTGATGTTTGAAAATTAACACAAAAGAACTTGTCATTCTCTTCCTTTAATGTATAGGCCTGAAGATGAGAAACAATGTTTTCTTTTTAAAACCAATACAAGTACGGTCGATACTAAAACCGTCAGTACTATTTTATTAGTTTTGTTTACAATGCATATTCAATTTGTCCATTTTACATCATATTTCTATTCAGTCAATCGCGCTATTGATATATGTTTTTATTTTAATTTATAAATACATACTATCTAACGATCGTACAATTTTATAAGCAAAAGAACGCGTCATTCTCTACCTTTTACCACAGTGACATATACGGCGCGGATAGCTACGTTTAGCTACGGATAGAAACGTAGTAACCCGTATCGATCCGTACCTGAGCCGTACGGATCAGGTACGGATCGATACGGATTACTACGTTTCTTTCCGTTGCTAGACGTAGCTATCCGCGCCGTATGTGTGACTGGGGTATTTGATAGATAAGCCGTAGATTTCTTTCTAAAACATGTACGGCAGATACTAAACATTGAAACGTTAATGAGTATAGTAGTAGACAGTAAATATAAAAATTATGCGTGTATATATATCGAATATACAAACGAAAATGATGCAGAACAAAATTGAAGCGTCATGAATTCCTGGTCCTTTACATGACATTTTTATTCAGTCACACATACATCATTTTTGCAATTTTATCAATGCATACTATCTAACAATCATACAAATTTATTACTTTTCTATGTAACCAAAGAAGAACTTTAAAATTTCGTAATATTAACATACACCTCAAGACATGTCTGGAGCAATGCTCAGTACGAATCATATTTCCCTTTGTGAAAACCAATACCTTAATTCAGTTATACATGTATTCAGTTATTTCACCAGTTGACGGTTGTGCACTAACCATCATGGTACATGTTTATCAAAGCTTTATTTCAACCTTATGTATCCTAACATATTTGCTGCATTCATTCAAAACATTATTTAAGGAATTCTAAGTCCTAGAACGTAACTCATTTTAGGATAAACATTGTTCCAGCAACAGCCTCCTCCGTATTATTGGACGCCAACAGATCACACATATGCGTATCTTCGTGATATCTTACATCGTCACATCCGTCTGTTTTGTGACATATATAAGCGCAGTGGTGGGTCGATGCCGTCTTTGTCGAAGCTTGTATGAATGTCTCTGTACCCATCAAGGAATTTTCTATTATAAAGACTGAAATAAGATAATTAGTAAAATTAACAAATTAAGTTGCAAACCTTACTAATTAATTAACAATTAATATTGAAGTTTAAGATACACTTACACTTAGCAGCATTGAATGCAAAAACCTGAACCTCGCAAAGTGTCAGGTAGTCAACTACAGACGGAATTCTTGTTATCCGAACCCACTGTCCAATGACGGATTCTGCTAGCTCGAACGTATACACTAAACCAACAACTCCTTTGTGATAACCATATCGTTGATAATTGCTTTTCGTCAGGCCGACATATAGCTCTACATCTCTTAACCGATCCGCTGGAATTCAGAAAGCATATATAAATCAAAAGCACAATAAGTATTATCATAATATCGCATTTGAAAGTTTGACAAGATAATGTAATGCTGAAGTAAGCATACAAAAATATTTTCAGAAAAAATGTTTAAGAACTTAAAATATCATAATGAGAAGTTATAAGATAAAAATATATTCATTATCTAAAGATTGTCTTAAGGTATCCGAGACACATATAAGCAATTGCTATATACAGTGCTATTAAAATATATCAAATATTGATGCCTGGTTAGCTCATATAATTTTGGTATCATTTGAAAGCGTATTGTCTACATTACATGACAAAAATATGCTATAGAATTTTTATCTTTTACATTATAGTTTTCATCAGAAATCCAGTTATTTCAGTGTAAGGGGCCTCCGTGGCCGAGTTGTTAAGGTCGCTGACTTCTGATCACTTGCCCCTCACCAATATGGGTCCGAGCCTCACTTGGGGTGTTGGCTTCTCCATGGTGAGGAAGCCATCCACCTGGCTTACGGAAGGTCGGTGGTCCTACCAAGGTGCCCGCTCATGATGAAATAATGCACGAAGGAGCACATGGGGTCTTCCTCCACCGTCAATGCTGGAAAGTCGCCATATGACCTATAATTGTGTCGGTGCGATGTTATACCCAACAAAGCAAAGTATTACTGTGTAAGATTTATCATTTCGCAGTCAAAAAAAAAAAAAAAAAAAGACCGTAGTGATTCGTGCATATTTTTTGTGGTCATCTTATTTAGTAAATTATTACTAATTCTTGTTCAGCAGACAAGTCTTTCAAATGATACCAAAAAGATGGGGTCACCAGGCATCAAAATGTTACCTATTTGTGGATCGGATACCTTAATGTTTTTTTTTAAATACTGTTTAACGATGGTATCGTTTCCATTGTTTTCTAAACATTGACGTAAATTTACTAAAAACTTCGATGGGGTTTTATTATGTGAATCCAATTGTATCTTATAACTACAAAACGAGTGGCAAATGCAAACGTTAATATAAAATACTAAGATGTTTTGATATTGAACAGAACTGTTTCTTTTTCTTTGATTTTAAAAACGAAATCAAATAATATTAACGACCGTTAACACGCCAAGTTCTTGGACTCAAAGTTGTTATTTTATTTTTAATGCATTTTGGATTGGAGTCTACTTGATGTTTCGCTTATGCCAGTGCTAGGTGCTTGAGGTGTGTTTTTCCTTCATTTACACTCTTGCACAGACGAACAAATATGTATAAAATAATACAAATGGTTGGAAATTACATATCCAATCCTGGCGGTTGAAGATGGTCACGTGGTCAATGAAATATTTTCTACCCAAATCAACCTCCCAGTAGGCATTTGCAGTGTTATATGTGTGAGCGCATGAACCACTGTAATGGGAGTATGACGAGCCCCCATCAACAGCTCTGCTGGCATCTAAACCTTGATAAATGTTGGTCTGGTAAGCTTTCTGTCGAAGTGCAACATTCTCTAATACAAAAATTATATAGATGGTTATTATGACGATAAAACAAAAACAAATACTCTAGAGTCACAGAAATAAGTCAACATTATTACTGATTTGTATTCGATTTAAAATTGAACAAAAACATTGCAAATACATTCAAGGAAACATAATGTTACCTAATACAGTTAACTCAACTGCTCCAAAATTAAATGTTTGTATTATAACAAACAAAGCCTTTGAAAAGAGCATTATGTCCACAATATGCACTATGTATAGCAGATTTGTCAAAATTCACAATATCACAAACTATCATCAAAGTGAAGAACTAGTGAATTACGTCAAAAGTGCAATGAACGCTTGATCACCTCATTGTAGCACTCGGTACCAGACTAATTAGAAGATAATCCTTCCGTTACCATATGAATATTCACTGCCAATCTACATCAAAGCAAATCAATCAGCCAAAGTTGAAAATAACAGTTTGTGCAATTAAAACACAATTATAGGCATACACTTGGGACAACGCTTGATCAATAAGATCTAATTGTCAACATTTTGTTTCCTAGAAGAAATAATAACTGCTGCAAGATCGTAAATTTATCCCACATCACATGGATCTTCAAGACACTTTATACCTGCTTTCTCGTATACTTTAGAGCAATACTTCATAGAGTAAATAACAATTAAGAGACATCCGCAGATGTATTCATAGGCGGTGTACATGGAATATTCAATGATACACAGTGTTCAAATCTATGAAAAATGGCGTATGGTCCCTAGTTAATATAATGTGTGCCTTGAACGAGAAAGCAATAGTCAGAAAAATATTAGAGAAAGGATCTGAGGTGATGTAGCCTGCATATCACAGAAACAACCAAAAGACAAAATTATAATGCAGGAATGCAGGCACCATATCAAAGCGATGATTACACATTACTAAAAGCTTTTTAATGGGGAGTAATGGAACCACCTTGCCAAAATGTTGAAGCTGAAAATATAACTTTACACTAACACAACATAAATGTCATGCTGAACAATATGAAAAGATTAAAGCATAACAGCTCTGGCTAAATGTACGGGAAGACTTTTTACGCCCCCGCCCCACACACAACAAAACTGCTGTGGTATAATGAATTAGTAAAAGTCATATTACTACCCAGTTTAATCTCTTTGAATTTCCCGTAACGAAACAATTGGTGTTGGATCGCGTCGCGTTACATCGTATTAGCAAAATGTTTAGAAAATAAAATGTACACGCAATGCACAAAGACGTCATGCGGTTTTCATGATGTTCCAAGCGGCACGTCCCTAAATGCCTTAAAAGACTTACATAAAAACATTGTACGTCTAAAAATAGTGGAGTCATTCTTCTTTTTTCTGATTTGAAAGGTAAAATAGTGTTCTTTTTATGAATATTTTATGATCTTAAATTCAATATTTGTCACAAAATTAGATACCAGTTTTATAATAAAACGACCCCAGTACTTTCTCGTAAGATAAATGTTATGATATCTCTGTAAAAGTTCAGAGTAAGATTTATATTTTCCTCAAAACATGCAAATGTCGTCAAATATCACGATAGTTATAACGATCACTGCGCATAACTGTAATGAATTAAAACATTTTTATTGCGAGTATAATCATGTCAAATTATTCAACCTATTGTTTAATCCATAAAATAACCTCTCCCATTAAGATCATTTACCTGTTAGTAAGGAATTTCTATTGGAATTACGAGATGTTTACGTAAAAATGTAATATCGTTTCGTAAAATCATGATAGTAAAAACATAATATTATTTCGTTAAAACGTAAAAATATTCGGTGAAAATATTTCACACTGGACGACAAAACTGTGGAGTGGAAGTTAGCGGTTGAGCTTAAGAGGAGGTAAATATATTCGATCATTTTGAAATATTTGATTTGTTTAGAATTTTTCAATGTTCAAAACTGCGACAGTCAAGATCATTTCTTAGGGTGGTCAAAGTCAGCTGTGCCATGATTATGAGACTTGGTGTGGATATTAACCAAATATACGTTATTTATTGTTGTCTTGAGACAACCTTCACTTTTTTCCGCAGTACATAATACATGTACGTAGTCGCATTCATGTACATTTACGCCGAAAAGGCCAATTAGAGATTTTCAGCTTACTTCGACGCGTACTGCTGACCACGGAGTGCGGACCTACTATAGGCGTTTTATCAAACTGTATACAAGGATGTTATGCATAACTAAATAGTGGCAGATTTAGCATCCGGTTCTAATGCCGTAATACTGTTTCTATTTAAAACGCTGTCATTTTTTTTTGTCGCAATGCTAGTGAGCTAAATATTTCACGTCTCTTAAAATCATATATCCTTTACTTTTAAATATCTCTTACATATCTCAAGCAAGGTCTCTTAAAATTAGCTCGAAAGTAAAATAGCGCGAGTCATAAAAAAAAAAAAAAATAACACGTACTTTGAATTGATAATATTCTATCCAAATTATGGCAGTATTTACTCATCAAAGTACGTTAATATCTCCATTTGCAGATCTTGCAATTTCTTTTCGTGCCGCAGTGTCTCGGATTTTGTTTCCATTTGAATAATTTGCTTCATTCATTTACATATCTTATTTACCTGATTATACGTATAGATATACTTTGACCTTCAAAATGACCTTTGGGCGAGTTTATTAACTAAGGTGGATCTGGTTAAACTCAAAACAAAATAATCAGTTTTCCCATTCGTCTTCTGTTACTTTTTTTCTCTAAAAATTTATTTCATATCAGAAAAAATTATTTAAATTCACAAATAAACAAGGTTAATCCTCAGACTCGGTGGCAGTGTCTGTTTCTGAATCGTTCGTTGAATCATCAACGTTAATAGCGTCTTTCGTGAAAAAAGTTGGACATAGTTATAAAAAAGTGTTACTTTTCCAGGATTCGAACCCACACGTACACCTAATAAATTATAAGTGACGTTCACTCTAACCTACTGCACCAACGTGACAAGTTTAGCACGTCCGATTGGTTGGTGCCTTTTATGTATAAAATATATATTCAATAACCCATAGCACCCCTTTACATGGATTAGTTCAATATTAAAAGTACATTTACACCCGAATGCACAACGTATATCTATACCGATTTTGAAGTTAAAATGTTGTTAATATTGAACGTCTACGTAGCGTCACAAATAGCGGTATATATATGTATATAGTCAACTAAACATCGCTTTAAAGTACCTGGATAACTCTCCCTGGACCTAAATTCGCAGTTGTAAGTAAGTGAAGGTACCACACGCGGTGCGTTACAATATAAGGGAGGAGAACTCATGTAACCGTGTCATCATGTTGGCTGGAGTAATAACCCATTTTATACCCATATATCAATAATGCTTTTAACACTTCTGGGGTCTATTTACAGTCTATAAATAGCATAGAACATATTTAAGTCTATAAATAGCCTTAAGCAACCCATTTGACCATAGGTACCGACACTTCTGAGACAACAATTCGCATATTTGCATCTGTAAAGATCAGGATCAGCAGTTATTTCCTATATTAAGCAGTTAATTTTAAATGTCGATGACCAAATAATGAATTGTAATTTATGCTCGTTTTGTTCTATCGTCGTCGGATGGGCGGATCCGCCCAATTACAACAAATACCTTAATTCAAGACTGGTGTGTCAACTACTGATAATCAGATATCATCATCCTTAAACATGGAAAGCCACGACACAAATAAAAAGCGCCACCTAATCACACCTTTTTATATGCACAGCCTATTACGGTCAGAACCTTCATTCGAAGATACATATAGTCATACATATATGATACTTTTGCATCTACTCCTTCGTATCTCTAGAAACATACACCAACATCCTGGACACAACAGTACAATTTCAACCGACAAGTCATCTTTATCAACATATAGTGAAGTACTGTAAAGCGGTCTTTTTGTTATCCATCTAAATATTCAAAGTTTCTTGCCTAAAACTGACATTATCGAACTAGAAGCACAGCATTATGATTTAGTTATCTTCACAGAATTCTGGCTATCTCCTGCAATATGAAAATGACGATGTTCTAAATACTAATTTTCAACCACTGTTTCGCGATATTCATAATGCTCGCACAGGCGTCAGTATCTATATTCGAGATGGCCTTCTCGTCAAACATTGTGACGATCTTTCTATTTTCGTTAATTATCTGAATAAATACTGTCATTTACATTTTTGTTCCTATTACGATAAAGGTTTTGCATAACCTTTAAGAATGTCATTTTCAACGTCATATTTTGGGTTTTCGACGTTACCATTCGGTAATATCAACATCGTGCGTAACGTCTACATGACGTTACGTCGGCTTTCCAATATGGCGGCACTCGTAGCGCAATAAACTAGGAGTTAACTCAAAATTAAAATGCCCGAGTTAATATTTGACAAGACTGTGTTTTTGAATATACATTATCGTATCAAATCAGTACTTGGGGGAATTTATGTTCAGGCCACCTGAACATAAAAATAAAGTAAAAATAAAAAGAAACAAACAAAAACAGCAAGAAAGAAAGAAAGAAAGAAAAACAACATAGAAAATATGTGCGTGCATAGGCATTCTTACATTATTTTTTCTGTCATTTAAAGAAAGCTAACTTCACTTCAGTTAATGTAACCTAAGTAGATATTCCCCTCGCCGAGTCGCGACTGGAAGTATTTTTATGGAGTAAATGAATAAAAGCGGAAAATAAACTTCGCAGTCCGACAGGATACACTCTTTCAATCACATTAATCTTAACGGAAAGGGCAATGAAAATATATAACATAAAAAAGATTAGATGTCTACTATTCAAAATATTTGCGCCGGTGCGACTTAGAAATATGTCAATACTTAAAAGGCCATCGTAACCGTTTACAAGATTCTGAACAATCTGCTATAAATAGAAATATAGAGTTTTTCGTAATAATCTTGTTAATAATTCTGTATATTAAGTTATATTTAGGATCCAGATCTAATAAAGAAATAGATTCTATTAGTTTTAGAAAATGTCCCATTGAAACGCCCAATTTTACTTTCATGCCCCAGACCATTGAGTATTCGGGAAACATACAGAAAAGTAATAAACTTTGACACATTTTCTTTAAGACTCTAGATATTGTATGTAAAATCTTGTAGTCACCATTGTAGATAAAAAAGTAGAACGGCTCATAGTCTCTTTTCCAAAGATATCAATTAAAAGTTTATTGTTATCATTAAAATAATATTTGATAGCAACATTGGTTTATCGTATCCGATTCGATCCGCAACTGAAAGCGGACAGTATATCGAGGGTTGCCCGCAGAACTGCGGTAACTGCATTTTTGAAAACTTTTCAGGAGAAGCTAAAAATGCAGACAGTTCATATTCCCCAGGCCGCTTCCAGATTCTTCAGTTTATATAAATATCATAAAAAAAGAAAAGTTAGAAATGCATTATTTTAAGTTTTATTTCAAATGCAAAAGGTAGTAACTGATACCAATGGAACTCATTCATAGTCTAGAATACTGCAAAAGACTTGTAAAATTAGTAACAATTTTTTTTGCAGTAAACATTAACAATGCATGTGAAATAGATCAGCTTGCAAAGGAGTTGTAAGTCAAGTTACAACAGTTAGAAAAGTCATGCAATATAGTTGTAAGTAAAGTAAGTAAATATAAGTCAAATATCTCGGATAAGACAGTTTAGTATAACTCTAGACATAAATGAAGAATTTATTTTCATAAGTCATTAAAATTTTTCCAGCATATCTTCAGGTTTTGTCAAATAATTCTGGCCTAGTTATTTATTTTTCCATAAAATTACACCCTTATACTTCTAGCAACAACTTCATTAGAATGCTCACTGTAAATAAACTTTCTTGTACAATCTGATTCATTTTTCCCACTAAACAAAGAAGATTGAAACTGTGCTTTATTGTACATCACGATTATTTTGTCACAGCGTGATGTGACATAGATGTTATAGGTACTGAACTTTTAAGCCATAGTCCTGTGGTCAATATTTTGAACTAAATGAGTGGGCTGGTATAAATATCCGAGACTTTTGTAATGGGAGTAGTATTACAGCCACGAATGTGACAGTAGAATTTCTGCTATAGCAAGTTTCAATGCTCAGAGCAAATTTCTATTTATGATATAATCTGCAACAGGATAGTGGATTTTGTTGAAGCCTGTTTTACTTGGCATAAATTACTCAGATTATGAGAGCCTATCATTACAGTTTACACATTCATGCGAATCAAATGTAGAAGCAATTTTGACATAAATTTTACATATTCTTTAGCTCTACTTCTTGAAGCAAATGTAGAGCTATTACATTTGCCACGGCGTTAGTGTTGGCATCGCTGTTGGTTAAAAGTTTTTGATAAAGTCAAATTCTCTGTTTATATAAGACCTACTGACTTCAAACTTAAAATAGAAAATGTTTTTTCAGTCATTTTTATAGTCGTTATTCGGCTATATTCCCAGTGCCAAAAAGTATGTATTTTTCCCAAAATGAGTCGGCTGAGTCATTACTCGACGAAATAGTTTAACTTAATTGTCCACAGTGTATTCGATTCGAGCAAGATGATTGTTTGAACACGAACATCCTACGACTACCCCTCACCATCACTTTTAAAGGTAAAATATGCACGACCTATATTTTCAGTATATACGATGTATTTTTTTTTTGCGCAAGTGCGCTGCATATCCGACAATTAAGCACCTGCGGCGGCGGATCCTTAAATGATTACAGTGGTTATCGCTTGCTGTGCACAAAATATTGTGATGTACTCTTTTAAAGTAGAAATATGAACAAATCAGAACGGAACAGAATATATACAGAAAACCTCGCCAATAACGAACACGATTATATCAGCGGTTGTAAAGATCATATAAAATGTCACAATGTTTGCCCTTCTTTGTTGTTTGTAAAATAAAATGGTTAAAGGAGACATAATAAATCATGGGGACACAGTAGCACAGTGATTAGCAGGTTGGACTATAACGCCAGCAATCTAACTTGTGTTCAGTGTTGGGTCATTTACTTAAATTGGTAATGTTTTCAATAGTATCGGCCTGATGCTGAGGGGTTACATATGACGCCTGCCGTCAGCTCGGCTGGAAATAAGTTGTTCCACTCATTCCAAATGGGGATTTTTGTCGACTACATAAGCTAACAATTTATTGATTTTTCTGAGCATCAGAGGAACATCTTTCCAATTCACGATGTTGAAAAATACATTAGCACTGGGAAAACCGACAATTTTGAATCACAGGATAATTTGTAAGAACATAGAGTGATTGTTGATATATCTCAACGACATTTTAAACCAAGAAACAATAAGACCTTGATCTGATAATCTTTGAAAATGATGTTTGAGGTCTTTTTAAATGTAATAAATGTAATTTAGTTACCTAAGCCGTTTAAAAATATGTAATCGCCAATTATTAAAATAGAACATAACTATCACACGGTGAATTTGTTTTCAAATACTTGTATAATATATCGTATGACTTTGTACCGATGTCGATCCTGGGCATTAATTAATTACTATTAGAATTTACTTTGATACAATTTTTAGTTTCTGTTGGATTTTATTTTCTATAACCTTGCAAACATTATAAGATTTGTCTGTGAAATCTGAAAGAACGAAATTATAACTTATACGAGACATATGTCTGCAGTTTTATACATCTAGGCAAAATGTCCTATTCAAAAGCTATGGGCTGATGGTCTAGTGGTAACACGCTTGACTGTCAATCCAGAGGACCGGGGTTGGTATCCTGATCCAGGCACTGAGATGTTCTTGAGTGTCGTCTACAGAACTAAGAGGTCTGTACGGGTTTTCCCAGAAAAGACTTCGCGTGTATCGGTGCAATACACCGGGCACGTTAAAGAACCAGACTGTCTATTCGCAAAGAGGCTAAGTTAGCCGGGCAGGCCTGTATCTGTTCTCTCTATCAGTTCTGGGAGCTTAACCTCGCTCTATTCCTATTGTCAGTTCGCTCTGAGTCTGTACTAATAGAGGATGAAAATCGTCTTTGAACGTATTTATCATGGAAAGGGCGCTATATATAGAGATAGACCCTAAACTTTTCAATGATAGAAATACATACATTAAATACAGTCTAAGTCCTTGAAATAAACAAAAATGATTTAACAAATGTGATATTATTATAGTTTTGTTAATATCAATAACAATTAATATTTGATTTAAAGTTGTGATCCGCAAAGAATGACAACTCTTACCTTGGGCTAGTACTTATAAGCAGAGATATCTATTAGTTTACTTCCCTTACAATGAAACAATTGAGTAGAGAATGACACAATATCATACTTTTTTGCACAACAAAAACATTTAGGATTTATTCATATATGTTTGATATACCCCCCTCAAAGCCTGCTTCCTATGATTTTGTCAACTTATTTTGGTAAAAAATAACTTTCAACAAGCTTATAATAAAATGAAATACTTGTAAGTATTTACCAGTGCAGAAAATACAGTTTTGCTTGTACCAAAATGCCACAATAGAAGCACTTTTGTAATACAGAACACCCAGTAGGATTAGTAAAGGTGCAATTGTATTGATCTCTATTTCCTACGACTACTATATAAATCTGGTATAATAGTAATAATTGAAAAGGTATCTTTGCCGATTTTCTCAACCAATATTTGATCAAATTTTGACATTGTATCATTTCTGTATTGTAAAATTTTCCTTTTAAAACCATTAACATAGACGGCGTATGATTTTAATATTTTATGTTCAAGATTATTTCATAATAGGCAATCAAATGGTAAGATAATAAAATGACTTGCAAAATGTACCTATTATAAAACTACAAATGCAACTGATGAATTACAATGCTCGTTAAATCGACTTACTCGTATTATACAAATCAGTTTGCTTTACAAACAATGCTTATAGGGAACTTATTTGCTATGTTTGTAACAAACTCCGGCTTCAACGAATACATTTTACCTGTCCCCGAGGAGTTTGCTACAAGCGGAGTTTACTGGTTATAATACTGTATACTTAGGTTGCAAACTAAGGATAAAAATAACTTAAAGTTTCTTCAAATATAAATATAAAAAACAAGTGTGATATAATGACTGCCGAACTGATATAATAAAACGATTTATGTTAATTGCTGATCTCAGAAAGAGATTAAAATCATCTCAATGTTAACCAGATGTGCACGGGTTATTTTATCCAGTCTCAATTTGTCATTATTGCCGACATACATAATTACAAGTGCAAGTTGGGCATTTTATTATATTACACAGCTCCAAACAAAGTGCAGCACGTGATGGTGTTCCTTTCTTTTTTTATTTGTTTTCAGTCTTACTTATAGTACATTTATACAAGAGAAGTTTAAATATGTGTGAATAAATATGTCTTTATGGTGTTTGTAGAAATAAATTAAAGGAGGAGGTTTGAAAACCTAACTTGCTACGCTCGCTTGGTTTACAAAGCTTTCACAGATCTATAAACACCATATCCTCGAAAAAATACTATTTATTACTTGAATTTTCGATTCGAAATATCTAGATGCATATTTACGCAAGTAAGCAGCTTTTCTGTTTCTTTGAAAAATGTACCCTTTTCAAACTATGTTGTAACTGAAATTTCCAACACGAAATTACTGCTAAGAAAGTCCCAATATGTTTGTCTCATAAGTTCAGCAGTTCTATGCTAGTATATTCCGGCGGTCGAGGTCTTCTATTGTATTCTGTTTTAGTACGTCTATGTAGCATCCGAGGCTTTTCTTTATCTCGCTTATTTTTTTGTTCTTGGTCTTACAGGCACTTGTGGCACGGCGGTCATCTTCATCTCCGCCAAAAAATTCTTTATAGTCCTTATTCATACCAGGAAAGCCCAACACTCCAAACGATCGGAAGCGCGCCGAATTCAATTCACGGCAAGGTTTAATTTCAGAAACATCTGAAGAATTTCCCCCGAGCGCTCTCTTGTCTCGTTGTCGGTACATGTATAAGAATTATTACTTTTTGTGTCTAAGTCTTTGATGAGGAACATTTATAGATTCTCAAGTTCTTCTTGCAATAAGTTAACATCTGGTACAATATCGGTAGCGCGGCCGTCAATTCTTCTAATATCTGCGAGTAAGTCACCAATTTCTTTCCTCGATAATATGATATCACTTTGACATTGTAAAAGGGTTAACAAACTTGCCGATTCATTTACTTTCTTTTTTAATGTTTTGATATCTTTCTTGTAGTGCTGTTTACGGGAACTGATTTTCAAAAATATGTCATACTGTATTCGCTCGAATTTTTTTATAACGTCTTGTAACTGCTTTTCAAATCCCTTCAAACGATTAAGCATTAAATTATTCGCGTCAAAAAGTGTCTTAGCTGATGTTATGTCGGCCTGTGTCTTATTTTCAAAGAACAGTTGTTCTTCGAGCGTCTTTTCTAAATAAGTCGGAGTGTAATCCTCTATCCTCTCTACTGTTCCACAACGCCTGTGCTTCCGCAACAAACATTCGCTGCAACACAAGGCACTATCATCCACACAGATGAATTCAACTAACCTATTTGGATGAATACAACAATATTCATCTTCCCTCTTTAGTAATTCAAGCACATCAGAAATGTTTCTGTTTTTAGGAAATGCTTCCACCCACTTCGCTCTTGGACGACTATGAAGAAGGAAACCGTTTTTTCTGAAGCAGTTTTGCATAGCGGGCACGTTATTTCATAATAAGGACTTTCGATGCAAATTTCTATGTTTCTAACTAAACATTCACAACAAAATGTATGAAGACAAGGAAAAAAGTGTCTTGGATCCGTGAAAACACACTGACAGATTGGGCATTCAAGATAATCCTCGCAATTCTTCCCGTTTATAATAGTTTTGAATTTAGACATTTTGTAGTCTGTAAATACTGTTTTTAATTACAAGATACACTTCCTAACCAGTGATGTAAATCTCTTTTTGACTTTCAGCTAAATGAAATACATATTATTTTTAATATATAAATTGCTTAAAGTCATTGCAAAACCTTAATGTTCACAAAAATAAATGTCTTATTTTCAAACAACACTTCCTAGTCTCTTTAAACCTTCAGTTAAAAGAAATACATATTACTCCTTAATTACACATGTCTCCATAGATTGCCTTATATCATTACGAAACTTTAATGTACACAGACGAAGTATCAAATATCTTTTATATGTATAAAGTTTTGATACTATGACAATGACTCTAAATATAGAACTTGGCATTTTTTTAATAAGAAATATTTTATTAAATAAATCAAACGCAATAATGAAGAAGTATAAACTGCATAATCGATATATGGCGTGCAGAGGTACTGGCGTAAATAATGTCGTTTTACTGCCAATCATCTTTAGTGTAGTGCATGTATTTACGAACTATCGACTTCCCTACATCCTGATGCTGTCAAAATTTGTAATACGCTTTTCCCGTTTTTAGTTTTTCTTTTAGCAAATTAAGCTTTTAGCTTCTTTTCATTCTATATCATTTCTATAACATTAACAACAAACTAAATTTATCATGAGAATTCACCTGAGTCAGGCATTGAACCCATATCATCGGTTTCGGTTCCTATACATTTTGTAGTTTACGACCGCAAACGTGTAACACAGATACTACTCTGTTCTGTGTTTTTATTAACGAATTTTTAACTGAAAAGAAACCTGTTTATTATGCTCGGAACATGCACTATTTTTAGAATTAAATCATCTCGAGTCATCGAAATATTTTTCGTGCGTCCGAGAAAATATGCCGTGCGATCGAAATAAAATGTCATGCGCCCGAGATAATATGAAACGCGATCTTAATACGATTTTAGAACGTCCGAGATCAGATCTAGTGAGCTCGAGATAAGATGTCTTGCGCTAAAGATAATATGTCGATCACTCAAGGTAAGATATCATGCGCACGAAATAAGGTGTTATGCACCAGATGTTGAGCGCTGAATATAAGAAACCCTGCGCGAGAGATAAGATGTCGAGCGATCGCGATAAGATGTCAGGCGATCGAGATTAGATATCGTGCGCTCGAGATAAAATGTCACAATGATTTGTGTAAATGATATTGTCACATACAAAAAGATGTAAATATAAATAAAAGATAATAAAGAAGCCAAATTACAATTATGAATGTGTATCTTAAACCCCCAACTGTCATATAAAAGCCACAAGATGGTGCCGGGGCAGGTTTTTATATAAATCATGTATGTTTCACATCAGAGAGCCCTTTTTCAAAATTTTAAATAAACCACTGAATAAAAAGTTATAAAAAATTGCATAAATACACATTGAAATATTCTTTATCAATTGGTGTTTTTATTTTTTAAAACAAAAAATGTTGAAGTATAGTTTCAAAAAATTATTTAAACCTAACTGCCAAAAATTTGAATTTGCCGGGAGGAGCTAATGAGGTCATGAACCCTAGAGAAACAGAGAATGTAAACAATTCCCACGTGGTTAATTTTATCAACAAAGCTGATCGTCAGAAGGCTTCATATGTATCAATGGAATTAACACCTAGCTAGAGTGCATTGCAAAACTTCTCCAGAAAGTAATTTTGAATTTTTATACTAAAGTCATGTCTACAGTTATATTTTTATATGTCATATCATAAAAATGTTTTAAAGAAATAGGGAACTACTAATTACAGACATACAGTGATAAATATTATTTCAAATAGCTTATCATTTTTATTAGTCCTTATCACAGCAGCACTTGCTAATTTGTGTGTATTGTTCTGCATCCCAGACTTAAATAGTTTATTATTTCTACATTTATTGCTAGGTTATCTCAATTAATGGACCAGCCAGCAATGACAGAATTTTAGTTAAATGAATGTTTGATTTTGAGTTTCATTGTTAAATTTACATAAACAAGATTAAAAATCAGGAATGCTAGTCTTGACTCAGTTTTTCATAGGATTGATACTGATATATGGATGCACAATATGGATAATAATAGTTTTTAACCATCAAAACATGCAAACTAGTTCAAATTTCTTCTTCAACTGACCATTGTTTACATTTGCCTGTGAATCATTTAAAGTGAGCTATTTTTAGCTAACAGACAGCATAGAGTAGCGTTGTTATTTGATAGGCTCCTCCTACAAAACTTACTGCCAGGGTAGTAAAAGTTGGGGCTTTAATTATTTGTATTTCTTTTAATTGAACGTTTAAAGCGAGATTTTAGGACTGATTAAGAAGTGTTGTTTGTAATTAAGAAAATTATTTAAAGAAATATATCTCGATTAAAAGCTATGATAAACGGATTGTAAGGATGATCGATCTTGGTTTGCGGACGTTGAACAAGCAATAAATACAAACATTGTGCTAGAGGAAAGGGTCACTGACATCAGAAACAACTAGAATGTGGACATGTGACGAAGTTTGTAAAGCTCTTTCCTTTTAAGCCTTTTCCTTTTTATTGAACAACATTCACGTCAGGTTTAGGAATGCAGTTTTAAGACAACTGGTATTCCCATGAGAACAAATTGTCCTCCCCTTGTCGCAGATTTGTTTTCATATTATTAAAAAGCCTTTTTCCAGAAACGCAGGTAGACATTATTACAGCATTTAATTATATATCTTGCTATCTGGATTATTCTTAATATGGATAATCTGGTTTTAAGTCTATTGATGGACAATTTTTAGCCTGAGAGGTCCAGTTAAATTAGACTTACAATCCGGATACTGCTGCTCATTTTTACATTTAAATCTCTTTATTTATTACAATATCATGCATACCAAAATTTATGACAAGAGGGATGATTTTAATTGCAGTATTACGAATTGCCCCCATTTCGAATGGGGATATACCCCAGGTTATGTAATTCTCAGTTAATTTGGTTTGCAAGAGTGTGTAGTCGTGTTGAGAATTTCATGGAACGTACTCAATAGACTACAATAAACGTCTTCGGCAAGGCTACCGTTATTACAAATTGCGTAAATGTTTTGCTAAATTTTACTATCATAATTCAGATTTGGATTTAAACTTCAGAAGCAATACAAAGACACTTCTGCAAAAAGGTATTCTAAAAAGCTATTTTATGCGAATGTGGTTTAAAAACTAAAGATTAGGGTCATGGTAATGTTCTAACTGTATTTAGTAAAGTTATAAAACGTTTTCTTAAAAGAGGTTACGACCCAACTGTTTTGAGACACCGCATGTTTAGTGTTCAGCCCACTGCGCTGTTTTACCTCTTTGATTTTGTCTGACGGAAGAGGGATAGGACTCTGCGAAATTCATTTTTAAATCCCACCAGGACTGAACTGTCTGACTTTCTGTCTTCTGACGTGTTTGGTCGGGCCCTTCAGCGTGTTTCACTTGATGCCCTGTCTTGTGCGAAAGCACTGAGTACATGCGTTTTCTGATGTTAAGGTTTGCTTTTTTATATAATTATACCAGAGCGTTTCTGTACATGCCATGCCGGTTGGTGTCATTCCGCGTGTTAGAGATTCACCTGACGGGATTACTTTTATTCACACTGTCCCCTGACTTCGAAACATGGTGAGGGTAAGAGTAAGGATAGATGCACACCATAAACCGGATTAAGCTCTCCCCGTGTGGTGTTTTTGCCACTGACTGTTCCATGGCGTTGTCCCACCGTGTTCTTTTATTTGTTCGTTTTGTCATTGTGCGTTTGCTTTGTGTGTGAGTGTATGTATATGTGTATGTGTTGGTAGTGTGCACATCTGCGTACTGTACGTTGCAATTTGAGGATGCTGCGTTGTTTGAACGTGGCTTTCACTGTTGGATTTTTGTCCTAGTTTTTTTTTGTTTGCAACAAAAGGAGGTTAGTGATAAATGATCAATTATGAAAGAGGATTTTAAAATTCTAATAACACATAACGACAAAGCAAAAGAATATAAAGTGACATAATGTAGTCTTGCTGACGTAAAACAAATGAGGAGTTATCTTATGAATACTTTATTGTCCCCTTTAGCAAACAAGTAAAATTCTAGACAGGTATTGTATAATCGTTTATATTTGTAAAGAATTTTAAATTAATCATGACCTATATAAAAAATACTTGTTTACACATTGTACCATTGCACAGACACAAACACAGAGTATCTTGCATCGCCAGAGATCCCTTAGACACAAGCAGATGTCTTATGTGTCTAATTTTTGTTTCTAGAAAAGTTGCTCCTAAGAACTAACAACTTACATACCCGTATACTTACCGGTAACTGTCCTTTATCTAATAAACGATTACAATACCAATTTTCTTAACGTCTTGCCAAATCGTTTAGTTTAAAACCTATTGACGAGAATAATTTTAAATCTTTTGTTTTCTACTACACAAATACCTACTTGAAACGTTTCATTAAATAGCCCAAAGGACGTTAATACTTATTTTAAAGTGTACTATTAACATGTCCATATGCAAGGGAACAACATTCGAGCCTTTTGCCTCCCAATATATATTAATGTAAATAATTTAGTCTAGCTGTTGTAAAACAAGTTTCAGATCGTTCACTGCAGGTTCAGACTTTGTATTGATAGACTGTTGTTAATTTGATTAATCATATCAAAATGTTAACATGTTTAAACTGCAACTAAATAAAGTGTTTTGTTATCTACCTGTATTAATACACGCGTATCGCGATTCTACTTGAAATGCCTTATGAAATTCTTACATTTGAGATAACATAAAATTTCACAAATCCTGAGATTTTTTAAGTGTGTTGATATGTTGGTACACGAGTCCCGCATATGGACAGGTTAAATTTGTTACATAAAACACTATGTCAGTTGTAAACATTACATTGTAACTGCAAGTTTAAGCAGGTCGAACAGTGCAGATATATTTAAAAGATTACGTCAGTCCCAGATCTTCATTAAACTTTGTCCGAAGCTATAAATGTTAACGTTGGGCCCGGAACAAAATCTGTCAGAGTTTTATCTCATTTAGTTTTGGATCCATAACAGGAAAGGTATGTGAGGAAAAACCTGTTACAGTAGATATATTACTGACATTTTTGCTCCCCTGCTTAGCACATGAGAAGGGATGATACATAGGAGTAAAACAAATAGAATTAGTACTTGACAGTCGGGTATTTTGACAAGTGTTTGAAAAAAACTTGTCCCCCGAGTTAAAGAACTTTTGTCCCAAACTACCGAAAGAAAGGTCTAGAATGGGGAAATGGGTCCTAAAAGGGTCATACACAGTACTTTACCAGTGTATGTCATCCACTATATTATTACAAAATTATGAGCAATTAGTTAATTTATAACGTAATGTAATCTATTAAATAGCTGCTGTAAAAATTGTAAAACACTTTATTAGATTTTGATGGAAACATTCATTAAATTTTATTGAACTAAAGAAACCTGTTCGAGAAAGCCAGGGAAATCGTTGAATCAGATCAAAGAGTATAGAAGTACTTCTTTGATCAGATTCAGAGAAAAATAACGGGAACCAAGTCTTTGTCTGATTGTGATGGTGTGTAACATTTTTAGATATTCAGTTTAATATCTTTTTTTCTGTGCCTTCCTTGATCTTGATCATTGTTCTGGTTTTTAAGACGTTATTTGAAGATTACAGCTAGAATAAATTGTAAGTATTATTTATAGTGATTTTGATAGAAGCATTGATAAGATTTTATTAAGCTGAAAAAGAAAAAAAAAACGTTCAAGAAGCCATACAAATAGTTGATTCGGATTTAGAGAATAATATAGAACTGAGATCGGTTAAAAATCTTTGATTGTGATGGTGTGAAACATTTTTATTTATTAGTGGCATCTAGGGTCAAAACCCTTACATTTAATACGACTTTAATAGTTGTGCAAACTTTGATTTTTCAGTTCAATTTTGTTAAAATCTCTCCTTTTCTATTCAAGATATTGCTATGATACTTCATAGCCTAGTTGGCCGTGATAACTGAATGCATGAAACAAGCACATGCGTTTCTATATAAAAAAAAGTTAAGTTCACAAATATGGTTAAAAGTCAAAATTTGTGTACACTTTTGTCTCAATCTTGTAACAGTTGTCCTGGTATTTACACAGTTATGTATTTGTACAATCTGTGTTGTTCAGAGACAATCGATCTTCCAGCACTTTCACTCCTTTGATAAAGTGTGTATAAAAATAAGTCTTAACTTCCTGTTAATTGCTAACAGAATTTATATCAATTCTTTAGTATATTTAACAAGATTTAGGAACGTTGTCAAAACAATACGATGAAATGATATTTAAGTATCTTTTTTCCACTATATTGCATTCTTTTAAAATGCCTACAACAATGTTGGGCACGCTAAGCATTTTGAAGGTAAATTACTTAGGTTAGAATTTTATCTGAAGTTGCCAAAACCAAGAAATGCATGGTAGTTTGACATTTATATATTAACAAAACAATCTTACAAAATCTTATAAAAATCTTAAGTTTTGATTTATTCCAAAGCATTCCATCTGAAAACAAATATCTATATCGAGTCACGATATTATTTATTCGTACGTCACCAGTATTGATATGTCAAGGATGTAAAGTTAGGAACTTAAAAATAAACTAGTATAGCCTTAGCCAAAAATTAGTAGAAAACTAACTTGTTTAGAGGAACTTTTTCTGTTTATCTTGATTACAACGTAATTGTTTACAGATAAGTGTTGAAAAAACGGCTGAAAACACTTACTCGAAATAAAGGCAAAGACTGTGCTAAGTATGTTTTGTTAATTACATATTACGGTTATTGTTTTAGTTAATTATTGTAGGCAATTTCTTGCGAATGTTGACAGTCATATGTTTAAATACTTAAATTTAAATACCATTTATTTCAATCTGTTCTGCATATATGATGAATTTTAGCACTATTTTACATTAAATTTACATTTAATTACTTCACTGAACTAAACACCAAAAACATTAAGTGTGTATAAGGTGAATAGCACTGTTTCACAATACATTTACATTTAATCACGTTATTGCTGTAAAATACATTAAACAAGTTTGTGTGTCCTTAAATAATAAGCTTATTAAGTAAAATCATTCTGGTGGTGGTGTGACTAAGCTTCAGTAATATTTCTAGCAATAATGATTCCACTTGCAGGACTGGTCACTGGAACTAATTGCCAAGACGGCTGGGTTAGATATCACATTTAATGTTACTGGTTTGCACGAAACCACTCTTCATCCTTCACAGTGGCCGAGGTACCAGGAATGAACTAACTCAAGCATTTGCAATAGTGTATATTATAATATATTAAGAATTAAATAATTATTGTTTTTTTTTTTTGCGTTAAGACGTGTACAAATAAATATACAGAAGTAAAGAAGGCAACCAAGCAAACTTTAACCACTCGATCAGGGGGAATCCTACTCGATCAGTTGAATATTGAGGGCCAAATAGTTCATAATGTGAAATCGCTTCTGAGGAGAAAATCATATTATACACCTACAAAATCTCTCGATATTCGTCCTGCTCCAAACAAAATGAAAAGCCTCACAATGATCACAACCCCTTTCTGGTATTCGAGTACACGGCATTCAACCTTCCACAAAGGGACAATACTCAGAGACCGTTTCACACCAGCAAATAATACAAAATGTCAAATCATTAAGAATGCTAAACAACTTATACAACTACACTTTCATATTAACTATCCTCGCTGATGCTGCAAAACTAACGTTTTTCGTAAGACTAAACTTCGGATGTAAGGAAAATGTAATGTTGTTGTTAAAGATGTTTTCAATTTTTTTTTGTATAAAATAAAAAAATCAAGTTTTTATCATGAATAAGGTTATTTTTTTCATCTCATGAAATTTAAAAGAAAACATATTTCAGTACACCATTCGATGAAAATAAAACAAAAAACAAAGAACAACGAAAAACAAAACAAAAAAAAAACAACAAAAAAAAAAAAAACAACAAAAAAAAAAAAAAAAAAAAAAAAAAAAACAAACAAAAAAAAAACAAAAAAAACAACGAAACAACATATTATAAAAAACATGAAAATCCTCTATTATATATATATTTATGTTCGTTATATACAAAGTGTAATATGATAATAATAATAATTCAATGAATAGAGCGATTGAATGGACCGTCTATTCACAAGCAAATTTGACAATGTAGTTCTTTTAAGTGTTATGTGATCAATAAGAAATTTGAAACCCATTTTTGATTTTATGTGTAGATTGCTACAAATCGTTGACGCAAATCAACATGACGATCTTGCAAAGTTGATTAACTTAAATGAGATAAAACTGGTTTTATTGATTTATATACTTTAATTTCATTCTTGCAGGTAGCGCCATTAGCAATATAACAGTTTTAAGAAGATTTATCGGACAGGATTCAAGAGAAATATTAAACTTAAACACATGTAAGTATGATTTTATTTTGTCATTATTTTAGATATCAGTTTCACAAAATGATTATTTTGACAGGGGTAGTTTCGTGTTCAAACCAGTAAGGTGTACAGTAGCGAGATTAATAACTATTGATTTCAGAACCTTTCAATAATATTGTATTACGTGTTGTGTCTGTAAATTTATAGATACATCTACGTACAATTAGAATAGGAATATATATATATATATATATATATATATATATATATATAAAGCACAGGTCAGCGAGGGTGATAAGGGATATTGTCAACCTGAGAAAAGTAATTAAACCCGAGACCGGAAGGCGGACAATATCCCATTTCAGCCAAGCAGGTCTGTGTTATTTGTAAGTTAGTAAAAAGGAGTTGGTATCAAGGATTGTACATGTAAATGTTAGAGAAGTATTTATTTAATCATCTGCCTCAATATTGAAAAAGGTGGGGGAAAAGTTTGGTAGGTTAGTATAGTCAAAGAGTTAGTATGGTGTGTTAGGCATGTAAATATAGGACAGATTTATATTGGTAAGAAACAGTTGCGTCAATTAGAATGTGAAAAGGGATTGGTATAACTTGTAAGCATTCTAAAGACAATTGGTACTACATGTTGCGTCTGCTTGTAATTATTAGAAGAAATGATTTACATCAATATCTCAGTCAGTTAGGATAGAAAAGTGGGTTACTGTATTCGAAGCAACAGGCCGTAATAAAACAGAGTTGGTATCAATGGTTGTGCATGTAAAGACAGGAAAATGTGAATCAAAGTTATCTGTTCAGAGCGATTTGCACATGTATTTGATACATAACATTAAGATGTAAGGTGTGCAACTATATCCCGTTACGTGCCGATTCCTTGTTACACTAATATTTTCGCTTGGCAAAAGAGGCAACAATGCAAATTAAATTTTGAACAAAAATATATATTCTATACAGAAAAACAGATTATAAAAATAGCCTAAGATATTGATATCGGTTTAAACATTCAGAATGTCAAAACTTATATTTATTGCTTAATTTGTCAAATACTTAATAGAGAACTGTAGTCGGGGAATGTCACAGATAAAAAGATTGAGGTTTTGATGACAAGGTTTTTATTTAAATGAACTGGATACCCTTTGAAAACAGCTATCTTTGAAATCACTACTACATGTTGTTATATGACAGCACAATACATTTCTACACTTGTCCACTTAAGTATCTCAAATTGTTATCAATAACCGTATTAAGGGCCTCTGATGCATAACATTTATTTAAAGAAGATACGGGATACTTTAAAGCCGCATGCACAGAAATTTGATTAAACGTGTCTTCATGACAACGCAACTGCATGTAAACTTATGCAAATAAATCTGTAATTCAACTTTATCTGAATAGAATTGCTTTCTATTTCATTTATTGCTTAACAATTAGAGTACATTTCCATATTAAAACTCTTTTGTGGTGTTTAATTAAAATTTCAACTTTTTATTAACTTGTATTTACATTTTCGCTTGATTTAAGTTTTGCATGATGCACATGCTCGCTTATACATCATTCTGAAAAATCTTTCACTTGACATATACGTCTAATCGCTCAACAGATTGTATATAGTTCCACCTGCCTTGCGGCCACCTGTATCAAACAACCACTTGCCTTAAGCATCCAATCAGGTAACTTCCAAAACGGACATTTCGTTCTAATTTCAACTTGTCTTAGCAACCAGCTTACGTTGCTTCCTTGACTGTCTGCTTAATACAGGTTTAACTGTAGTTGACATATGCAAACATAATGACTTAATATAACCTATAAGAAGATCCTTTCGAAGCAGAGAACGGAACTAAGAAAAACGACCTTAGTTTCCGTTTATGAGAAATGACATATGCAACCTCCTGACGCCCGCCCATCGATCCCAAGCACCGGGTTGCTTAAACGAACTTCCATTGTACATAAATATTAGATAAATTTCATTGTTCCAAAGGACCGGAAAATCTAATAAAACTTACATTTAGTTCTTCAACGTCATTTTTTTCAGAAACATTTAGGAACTGTTTTATAGATGTTTGAGCATACATACTATTCTTACGACATTTGTAGAAAAATTCCATTACCGAAAAAGTCTTATAAAAGTCCGTTTGGGTAGCTTTATTATTATGTATAAAGTTACATCAATCATGAAATTGATTTAATTTCAGAATCTTTGTTCAAGCACCGGTAACTTAAGTTAAATATCTACCAGAGACAGGGAAATAAGGAAATTGAGAAGATGGAGGAATCATCGAGTCCAAACAATTTGACAGAACATAAAGCAAATGATAACACATTGTACTGGCAGACTGAACAGAAGCTCGGGACATGTATGCTTCATTTATATATCAACAATATGTGGACAGATGTAACGTTCAGATGTCAAGACCATCAGGAAGATGACAAAGCGGACAGAATTCGTGCGCACAAAATAGTGCTTGCAGCAAGAAGTCCGTTTTTTCAGGGAATGTTTTTTAGTCAGTGTTCAGAGAGCAAAGCAGAGTTTGATCTACTTACCACTCAGTCAGAGATACTTGATTTGGTGTTGCGGTAAGCATAGTACTCATTTAATTTAGAAATCATTTTGGCTAAGTATAAGTAGCTTTGGTATTTATGTTATTTGACAAAAAAAGCGACAAACTCCCTTTAATAATGTACAGAAAATATCATTAATTCTTTGATATGCAAGCTTATATACATGTGCACTGTCTAGCATCCGCTTTCGAACAGGATTTTGCTTAAATGATATTCACTAACTTGACCAAATATGGTATAGTAACGGAAAAGAAAGCAATTTCACCCTTGAATATCTACTCACATACCTTTACTGCTTCTCTCGGTGGTATTTGATAGATGAATGCAGAAAAAATACGTGCCGATTATAAATATTCATGGGTTTTAAAAGTTTTGGATATTGTTTAATTACCCTTTGGATATGGTGCCTGCTTTTTAATTTTGTCTTTTGGCAGTTTTTGTGATATGCAGGCTCCATAACCACAGATCCCCTCTCTTATTCCAGATTGTTTAGTTTTGCTCATTGTTTTCTTGTTTAGGGCACAGCCATTAGTTTATTTGGGGGGCATACGCCGCTTTTCATGGAATTGCGCCCTGTGCACCATTGAAGGTTCCATGTGCACTGCCGTATGAATACATATGCGGATGTGTCTCTTAACTACATTCTTGTACTTGTAACATGTGCAAATGTTGAGTTCTACTCAACCCGGGGCTAGACGGCGTAGACGGTAGCTTGCACTTCCACTACCGTCCATTAACAGACTCAATCAAACCGAGCCTGCAACATTTTTGTTTCTGTCGTGTTTGGTGATCTGTGGTTTTCCACTTTTTTATTTTATATCGTCTCGTAATAAAATGTCAACATTAAAAAAAGCAAAATACCGTTCTTTTACATTACTACTATAGACATTAGTACATGATGACATTTTATTAGAGTATTATATGGCCTTTATATTAATGTCTGAAAGGATCCAATTTACTTCTTTTTATCACAGGTATATTTACAGTGATGAGACTACTCTGGAGGAAACTACCGCACCAAAAGTCATGGAGCTGGCACATTTGTGCCAAATTTCATGTTTAGTAGAATACTGTGCAAGATTTTTGATTACTTGTTTACGACCCGAAAATGCTTGCGAAATATTGGACTTAGCATTGCTGTATAACGTAAACGAGCTAAGAGACGCTGCTTGTGTTTGTATTGATGACAACGCTAAACAAGTTCTAGATTCAGAAGGTTTCCTTCAAATTTCGAATACCTGCTTGACCTACATTCTGAAAGGTGATACTTTCTTTGAGGATGAGACATATATATTCAACAAAGCTATTGAATGGGCTGAGCGTCAGTGTACACACAAGGATCTGACAATTAATGGGAAAACCATACGTAGCACTCTTGGTGAAGCATTTTACTACTTGCGACTTCCGGCTCTCAAGAATCTGGAGTTTCTGAAATGTGTGAAGGGCAAAGGTTTTTATACAGTGCAAGAAATTGAAAATATCATTGAAAGTATAAATAGTAAAGAAAGCGACGTAGTTCCATGTCATCGTGCTGTAAAACGAGAGAAACGAAGGTTACCTGTGAATGTTTCACCAGTTTCAGATTCAATTCGTGAAGGAAACAGTCGTAAAGATATACGATTCAAAACATTATTTACAGAGGAAATCGAATGTACGATTATAGCCAAAGTTTCGAGAGACTGCGCAATTCGTGGCTTTTCCTTGCAAAACGTTGAACCAGTATTGGAAAGTTATTACGAGTTTAAAAAAGACATAACAGCTGAAATTCCTCTGATGTGTACATTTTTTGTAGAAGATATCAAGTTTGGGAAAACATTTCATGTGAATCAACATAAAAGAAAATCAGTTGATCTATCGCAGTCACTCCTGTTGAAAAAGAGAGAAACCCCTTACACACTGAGATTTAAAATGAAATATTCTTCTGAGCGTTCTAGCATTCGTTTAGAAGCTATCTGTGATCCAAGTTTTAATAACACGGGTCAAGGAGCAGTTTACACAGGTGCCTTTTCAAACAAGCTTGCAAGTCATACATGCATTAACTTTCACTACAGTTCAAATCATATTAATTGCATTAAAAGTGTTTGGATAGATAATTTTCCCAATAGGAAGACTGAGGACGTATTTGTTGATTCTAGTTAATACTGGAGGAGGCGATACTGTAGAAAAATATGACATGGTAGTAGTGTTATTTTTTGATATGATCACCTAAAAGGAGTAGAACCTAACGTGTGTAATAGGTGCTAATATAATCTTAGAAAAATACAATTAACAACAATCTATTTGATGTTTCATTCGATGAAACCGATTTTATATGCATTACAACCTTCGTTAATTATAACATTCTTATTTGTCTTCGTCTGTCGGGTGTAGTATCCAGTCAGTTTTAGTGCACAGCTTGTACGTCTATATATTTTCGTTTTATTGTTACTGAGCTTTGACACAATGTCATCTTTGATACAAAACTCATTTATACAGTGTTAAGGTAGTTCAGCATATTCGGACCATTTTTTTCTAAAATGTAGAATTTGATAAAACTTTCAGAATATTCTTAGAAAATCCAGCAAATAAAAAAGAAAGGATCGTGTGCTCGATTTTTTTTGCTAGACTGATTTGAAAGTTTTGACCTTACACACATTTTTATGAGTTTATGAGAAAATCACAATTTTGAAAACATTTTTGCGAATAGAATTTTTTGCAATGTAGATTTTAATATTTTAATGAAACTGATCACAGTCGTAAATACATGGTGAAATAACATGTAAAGGTAAGTGTGCTAGTTTCTGAGATAACTGTCCATGACTAAATATATCCGCGCATTCAAGCTGATTTTAAGACTTTTTTTGAATTATTGAACACGTCATATTATAACTTTAGAAAGATAGTACCTTTGCCGTTTAAATAATTTACTCACCGGTTGCCAATAATTCATTCCGTACGCCAAATCCAGGCTTTATTTAACAAATAATTAAGGCCTTCGAGTGGTTTATCGTCTGATTTACCACGGTTCAGAGTTCAGATGCGTAGGAATTGAACCACGAGGGCGTTAGCCCGAGTGGTTAAATACTGAAGCATCTGAACGATGAACTGTGGTAAATTAGACGATAAATCAATAAGACATTGATTGTTTTCATTCTGACATGCTCATTGCTATATTTTAATAAATATTATGCTGAACTTCAATTACACGAGGAGTAATGTATCGGACGTCATGCGACAATTTGACGTCATAATTGACGTCATAATGCTCTCTTACCGGTCCGCGCGTCAACCGTTGTTTATCGCAGAATATACAGAGCATGATTTCCTTCTTTCTTTAACTGGAAATCAAATCATGTTAGAATCTACGTTATAAATGACGTTACGCCATTACTTCTGGTTGAACTGTTTAATCAAACTGGATTACACATGTGAATGTGCACGAGCAATATCGATTTCACATTTACTCTTGTTTGTTATTTTGATTCAAAAATCAAATCTACGGAACTAAGGTTTTGTAATAGAGGATATTTCAATTGTAGGGTTAGACTTAGCTTTCAGAACCTGGCAATATTTCAATACACAAAATCGCTTTGCAACTTTCTAGTTATTCGACGCCGCCCAGAAGGCGGCGTCGAGTACATGGGATACACTTTTATTTCGGACCCTGTAAAGATGGTAATGAATAGTTTCGGAGTGATAAACTGAACACAGTGAATAGTTTGTAAAATATTATGTGTTTGCAACTGTATAATGCAACTTATTATGTGATTTAAAACAATGCTATCTGTCTTTCCTCTCCTTATTCGACATTTCAATTACTTCCCTTGCTTGTTATCTAGAACTGTATAATGCATTTCTTCACTTTACTGAGCTATAAATATTTCGAACTTTGTAAATGGATCAACGATATTGCACAATAGATTTTAGTGAATAAACAAAAAATGACAAAAAGAAAACATAAAAATGTATGTAATGCAACTTATTATGTGATTTAAAACAATGCTATCTGTCTTTCCTCTCCTTATTTGTAGAGCAGAACATATTTTTTATTTACAATTTCGTCAAAATGTTGATCCGAATTATTGATAAGGGAGGTTACTCTGTAAGTCAAGTTTTCTATTTCAGTAAGCATAGATATGTTGAAATGAACGAAGGAAGTGCCGCTGTTAACTTATTTTTAACCTTTTGTCTTATTTCTTTGTTGATACGTACAGCTAGTGATGTGTCAAAATGCGCACACTTTTGCAAATTCCTATTTCTATTTGTTTTTTGTTTGTTTGTTTCTTTCTTTTTGCTTATGTGTCATATACTCATTGTTTACAGATATACACTGTCAACTAAGGTGTGCAATAAGCTAAAGAGCATTTGGCTGAATTTGTCAGTGACAAGTTAATACTTCTTTGAATGTGGTTAGATCGAAATATCAAAAGCCACGGGACCATATCTTATCAAAGCATCAGCGACTTTAAAATAGAATTCCTTGTTGAATTTATATATTCATTGATCTTATATGACTGGTCAGTTGCTCTGGTTGTATTATATCTTGTTACTTGCTTCTTCCTTTTTTTACTTTGATAGATAGTTTTTGTATCTGTCCATTCGAGACAAAAAATCATTTTCATTGAAATATTTTCTACACTTTGGCAGTGGGTTATTATGCTTGCTAAATTTCTTGTAATATTAGATTTGAATCTAGACACTGACATATTCCTAGTAACCTTAAGGTTCAACATAAACATTGAACTTCAAGTTTATCGTTCGTCCGAAAAAAAAAATGAATTCTATGACATTCCAAAAGTATATAAGAAAGATTCATGCTTTGTGAATAGGGGCAATATAGAGATTATTCATGTTATTCTTCCTTCTCATGAGAAGGAACACTTATGGTGAACATGTCACACTTGACTGAGCAGGTAATGTATACAAGGGTATCATCAAAGGTATCCGAATTCCAGTAGGCGCCGCCATTTTGTACTCATGCATATTCATTAAAAATAGCCTCTTTGCCAATGTGTTTTTACGCATCTTTAAGTCAATCTTTAGTGAAATACAACTACGTAATAAACAGACCTACAAAAACAATAATTTAGTTTAAACTATCTAACTCCTAAATCTTACATGTCATATTGTAGAATCGAGATTAACTAAATGAATATTCATCATCTAAAAATAGACTCCCGCCCAAAAATATCGTCTACTATTATTCTTCTCGGTTGCAGCTGCTTCCAGAGGTTCTTTTTACGATTTTATTTCATACCAACTTTATTATTTTAACATTTTAAGTATAACCATCAAAACATACTGCACTAATAAAGTTATTCGAGATTTTTTACTTGTCTGTGAATGCTATTGCACGATACGTACCGTCGCCGGATTACGACATTTCAATTACTTCCCTTGTTTGTTATCTAGAACTGTATAATGCATTTCTTCACTTTACTGAGCTATAAATATTTCGAACTTTGTAATTTCTTACCTTTTGATTAATTGTTTTGTAATTTTCAAGTTGTGAACTTTTTGTACGCACTTTTTCAAACCCATCAGTTTGTTGGTGCCGACTTCTATAAAAGCCCCTTTTCTCCTGGTTTAGTCGTTCTGGAGCTGTAAGTATCCATTCATGCAATGCAATTACTGGCATATGGCAGAACTTTCCATCCATTGTATTGCTAATTAAAATTAGGCAAACATACGACCAAATTCTGATCTGTGCCACTAGGACAACTGTCGAGAGAGTGATGGTATTTATTGTCCGCGAATTGCAGAATTGCTCTCCGATTTCAGGACAAACAAGTGTTAAATGTTTCGAGAGAAAGTCCTTACTTGGCTGACGACTGTCTTTGTGTCGGTAAATTGACGTTTGGGATAATCCAAGTGATGGACTCAATAACAGTAGTCGGTTGCAAGTCGTTTTTTATGCTTCTTGAATTTGAATTGCACCGATACTATTTCTATGGCACTGTAATCCAGCTTTTTGATGAATATTGTGGTAATAAACTGAAAGAAGCTCATTTACTACATTTTCATACTCTTACATGGAAAGTTAATCTTTAAAAGCCCATTCGCTATGCTTTCTAGCTTGTCAACTGTTTCGCAGGTAAAACTTAGAATTTTCGGAACCGAAGTGCATGTAAGATATATGTATGATATAAAATATTATGATAATGATAACAGTTCAATGAACAAAGTAACTTTTTTTTAAGAAGGTGACATATTAAGAGTACATAATGTACGCTAAGGGTTTTTTACTAGAAGTATAAATCAGTGAAATTTATTTAGCATACATGCACACCCATCCATTTAAAAGTTGAACAAAACAAAATGCATATCGTTCACCCACCTCTTTGTGCTATTGTATAGAAGTGGCCAGGGCACAACAAACAATATGTAAACTGCTATTCTGATTTTATAATACTATGATATAAGTAACATTATAACGGATTATGGCAGTCAGTTTTAGCTGAAGAAATTATTGCGGCAAAAGAAACTTTAAGCAGAAAATTTGCAAAATTTCAGATGTACTTAATAGCGAAAATTATCAGTAAATCCGCCTGCTTTTTTATGACACATCATGTGAATTACGAGCAGAATAGTTTCGCAATGCGTTATTATTTGGCAAAGTTTTAATTATTGTATCATTTGCCCGTAAAATCAAAATAAATCTATTCTCATAACCTAAATATTAAGCGGCAAGTAGCAATAATGTATCAAAGCCTTACACAAGCATTCGATTGTATATTATTTTTTTCTTATTTTTCAAGACTAGTTACGCTAAGGCCAGGATGTTTCACATACTTTTAGCGGACGATCGACTTTGAACGTGTTTTCATTTGTCAACTCGACAAAGCAAATGCTAAAATTGTTTCCACTTCTTTTATAAACTTGTCTTTAGGTTACCACAAACCGCATCTAATGTACGTAAACAAATGAAATTACAAATCATGTAATGTAATGAGTGTTTTCTATTTACTGATGAAGTTTCATGGACCTTAGTCACCTACATTATAGATTTCGGAATGCAGATTATACACAGCATTTTACTGTTTCCGTTGCCAAAACAACCAAACATTTTGTCCAAGAAAAGAATGATACAAGATTTAGCTTACCAAAAGGTTCCTTCTAGCGCATGTTAAATATTCATTTTAAGGGATCTTTAATAAAATAATTATGAACTAATTTTTTTGCTAGTTTACGTGCATTCTTATCTATTTATTATAAGAATACTTAAAGTTATTTCACACAAACATTTATTTAACTTAAAATAATAAACAAACACCTTTAGATGAGCGATCATACCTAAATATTATCAGCGGACAATAAATACCATCACTCTCTCGACAGTTGTCCTAGTGGCACAGATCAGAATTTGGTCGTATGTTTGCCTAATTTTAATTAGCAATACAATGGATGGAAAGTTCTGCCATATGCCAGTAATTGCATTGCGTGAACGGATACTTACAGCTCCAGAACGACTAAACCAGGAGAAAAGGGGCTTTTATAGAAGTCGGCACCAACAAACTGATGGGTTTGAAAAAGTGCGTACAAAAAGTTCACAACTTGAAAATTACAAAACAATTAATCAAAAGGTAAGAAATTACAAAGTTCGAAATATTTATAGCTCAGTAAAGTGAAGAAATGCATTATACAGTTCTAGATAACAAACAAGGGAAGTAATTGAAATGTCGTAATCCGGCGACGGTACATATCGTGCAATAGCATTCACAGACAAGTAAAAAATCTCGAATAACTTTATAAGTGCAGTATGTTTTGATGGTTATACTTAAAATGTTAAAATAATAAAGTTGGTATGAAATAAAATCGTAAAAAGAACCTCTGGAAGCAGCTGCAACCGAGAAGAATAATAGTAGACGATATTTTTGGGCGGGAGTCTATTTTTAGATGATGAATATTCATTTAGTTAATCTCGATTCTACAATATGACATGTAAGATTTAGGAGTAAGATAGTTTAAACTAAATTATTGTTTTTGTAGGTCTGTTTATTACGTAGTTGTATTTCACTAAAGATTGACTTAAAGATGCGTAAAAACACATTGGCAAAGAGGCTATTTTTAATGAATATGCATGAGTACAAAATGGCGGCGCCTACTGGAATTCGGATACCTTTGATGATACCCTTGTATACATTACCTGCTCAGTCAAGTGTGACATGTTCACCATAAGTGTTCCTTCTCATGAGAAGGAAGAATAACATGAATAATCTCTATATTGCCCCTATTCACAAAGCATGAATCTTTCTTATATACTTTTGGAATGTCATAGAATTCATTTTTTTTTTTCGGACGAACGATAAACTTGAAGTTCAATGTTTATGTTGAACCTTAAGGTTACTAGGAATATGTCAGTGTCTAGATTCAAATCTAATATTACAAGAAATTTAGCAAGCATAATAACCCACTGCCAAAGTGTAGAAAATATTTCAATGAAAATGATTTTTTGTCTCGAATGGACAGATACAAAAACTATCTATCAAAGTAAAAAAAGGAAGAAGCAAGTAACAAGATATAATCAACCAGAGCAACTGACCAGTCATATAAGATCAATGAATATATAAATTCAACAAGGAATTCTATTTTAAAGTCGCTGATGCTTTGATAAGATATGGTCCCGTGGCTTTTGATATTTCGATCTAACCACATTCAAAGAAGTATTAACTTGTCACTGACAAATTCAGCCAAATGCTCTTTAGCTTATTGCACACCTTAGTTGACAGTGTATATCTGTAAACAATGAGTATATGACACATAAGCAAAAAGAAAGAAACAAACAAACAAAAAACAAATAGAAATAGGAATTTGCAAAAGTGTGCGCATTTTGACACATCACTAGCTGTACGTATCAACAAAGAAATAAGACAAAAGGTTAAAAATAAGTTAACAGCGGCACTTCCTTCGTTCATTTCAACATATCTATGCTTACTGAAATAGAAAACTTGACTTACAGAGTAACCTCCCTTATCAATAATTCGGATCAACATTTTGACGAAATTGTAAATAAAAAATATGTTCTGCTCTACAAATAAGGAGAGGAAAGACAGATAGCATTGTTTTAAATCACATAATAAGTTGCATTACATACATTTTTATGTTTTCTTTTTGTCATTTTTTGTTTATTCACTAAAATCTATTGTGCAATATCGTTGATCCATTTACAAAGTTCGAAATATTTATAGCTCAGTAAAGTGAAGAAATGCATTATACAGTTCTAGATAACAAGCAAGGGAAGTAATTGAAATGTCGAATAAGGAGAGGAAAGACAGATAGCATTGTTTTAAATCACATAATAAGTTGCATTATACAGTTGCAAACACATAATATTTTACAAACTATTCACTGTGTTCAGTTTATCACTCCGAAACTATTCATTACCATCTTTACAGGGTCCGAAATAAAAGTGTATCCCATGTACTCGACGCCGCCTTCTGGGCGGCGTCGAATAACTAGAAAGTTGCAAAGCGATTTTGTGTATTGAAATATTGCCAGGTTCTGAAAGCTAAGTCTAACCCTACAATTGAAATATCCTCTATTACAAAACCTTAGTTCCGTAGATTTGATTTTTGAATCAAAATAACAAACAAGAGTAAATGTGAAATCGATATTGCTCGTGCACATTCACATGTGTAATCCAGTTTGATTAAACAGTTCAACCAGAAGTAATGGCGTAACGTCATTTATAACGTAGATTCTAACATGATTTGATTTCCAGTTAAAGAAAGAAGGAAATCATGCTCTGTATATTCTGCGATAAACAACGGTTGACGCGCGGACCGGTAAGAGAGCATTATGACGTCAATTATGACGTCAAATTGCCGCATGACGTCCGATACATCGTGTAATTGAAGTTCAGCATAATATTTATTAAAATATAGCAATGAGCATGTCAGAATGAAAACAATCAATGTCTTATTGATTTATCGTCTAATTTACCACAGTTCATCGTTCAGATGCTTCAGTATTTAACCACTCGGGCTAACGCCCTCGTGGTTCAATTCCTACGCATCTGAACTCTGAACCGTGGTAAATCAGACGATAAACCACTCGAAGGCCTTAATTATTTGTTAAATAAAGCCTGGATTTGGCGTACGGAATGAATTATTGGCAACCGGTGAGTAAATTATTTAAACGGCAAAGGTACTATCTTTCTAAAGTTATAATATGACGTGTTCAATAATTCAAAAAAAGTCTTAAAATCAGCTTGAATGCGCGGATCTATTTAGTCATGGACAGTTATCTCAGAAACTAGCACACATACCTTTACATGTTATTTCACCATGTATTTACGACTGTGATCAGTTTCATTAAAATATTAAAATCTACATTGCATAAAATTCTATTCGCGAAAATGTTTTCAAAATTGTGATTTTCTCATAAACTCCCATTATAAAAATGTGTGTAAGGTCAAAACTTTCAAATCAGTCTAGCAAAAAATCGAGCACACGATCCTTTCTTTTTTATTTGCTGGATTTTTTAAGAATATTCTGAAGGTTTTATCAAATTCTACATTTTAGAAAAAAATGGTCCGAATATGCTGAACTACCTTAACACTGTATAAATGAGTTTTGTATCAAAGATGACATTGTGTCAAAGCTCAGTAACAATAAAACGAAAATATATAGACGAACAAGCTGTACACTAAAACTGACTGGATACTACACCCGACAGACGAAGACAAATAAGAATGTTATAATTAACGAAGGTTGTAATGCATATAAAATCGGTTTCATCGAATGAAACATCAAATAGATTGTTGTTAATTGTATTTTTCTAAGATTATATTAGCACCTATTACACACGTTAGGTTCTACTCCTTTTAGGTGATCATATCAAAAAATAACACTACTACCATGTCATATTTTTCTACAGTATCGCCTCCTCCAGTATTAACTAGAATCAACAAATACGTCCTCAGTCTTCCTATTGGGAAAATTATCTATCCAAACACTTTTAATGCAATTAATATGATTTGAACTGTAGTGAAAGTTAATGCATGTATGACTTGCAAGCTTGTTTGAAAAGGCACCTGTGTAAACTGCTCCTTGACCCGTGTTATTAAAACTTGGATCACAGATAGCTTCTAAACGAATGCTAGAACGCTCAGAAGAATATTTCATTTTAAATTTCAGTGTGTAAGGGGTTTCTCTCTTTTTCAACAGGAGTGACTGCGATAGATCAACTGATTTTCTTTTATGTTGATTCACATGAAATGTTTTCCCAAACTTGATATCTTCTACAAAATATGTACACATCAGAGGAATTTCAGCTGTTATGTCTTTTTTAAACTCGTAATAACTTTCCAATACTGGTTCAACGTTTTGCAAGGAAAAGCCACGAATTGCGCAGTCTCTCGAAACTTTGGCTATAATCGTACATTCGATTTCCTCTGTAAATAATGTTTTGAATCGTATATCTTTACGACTGTTTCCTTCACGAATTGAATCTGAAACTGGTGAAACATTCACAAGTAACCTTCGTTTCTCTCGTTTTACAGCACGATGACATGGAACTACGTCGCTTTCTTTACTATTTATACTTTCAATGATATTTTCAATTTCTTGCACTGTATAAAAACCTTTGCCCTTCACACATTTCAGAAACTCCAGATTCTTGAGAGCCGGAAGTCGCAAGTAGTAAAATGCTTCACCAAGAGTGCTACGTATGGTTTTCCCATTAATTGTCAGATCCTTGTGTGTACACTGACGCTCAGCCCATTCAATAGCTTTGTTGAATATATATGTCTCATCCTCAAAGAAAGTATCACCTTTCAGAATGTAGGTCAAGCAGGTATTCGAAATTTGAAGGAAACCTTCTGAATCTAGAACTTGTTTAGCGTTGTCATCAATACAAACACAAGCAGCGTCTCTTAGCTCGTTTACGTTATACAGAAATGCTAAGTCCAATATTTCGCAAGCATTTTCGGGTCGTAAACAAGTAATCAAAAATCTTGCACAGTATTCTACTAAACATGAAATTTGGCACAAATGTGCCAGCTCCATGACTTTTGGTGCGGTAGTTTCCTCCAGAGTAGTCTCATCACTGTAAATATACCTGTGATAAAAAGAAGTAAATTGGATCCTTTCAGACATTAATATAAAGGCCATATAATACTCTAATAAAATGTCATCATGTACTAATGTCTATAGTAGTAATGTACAAGAACGGTATTTTGCTTTTTTTAATGTTGACATTTTATTACGAGACGATATAAAATAAAAAAGTGGAAAACCACAGATCACCAAACACGACAGAAACAAAAATGTTGCAGGCTCGGTTTGATTGAGTCTGTTAATGGACGGTAGTGGAAGTGCAAGCTACCGTCTACGCCGTCTAGCCCCGGGTTGAGCAGAACTCAACATTTGCACATGTTACAAGTACAAGAATGTAGTTAAGAGACACATCCGCATATGTATTCATACGGCAGTGCACATGGAACCTTCAATGATGCACAGGGCGCAATTCCATGAAAAGCGGCGTATGCCCCCCCCCCCCCCCCCCCCCCAATAAACTAATGGCTGTGCCCTAAACAAGAAAACAATGAGCAAAACTAAATTTTCACGAATATGCGTGCGGAGCTACGTATGCTTCATCGCACACTCATCACTAAAAAAGGCGTTGTGCATTATCAAAGCCGTTACGCAAACAACCGCGATCATTTTTCTTGGGGATGGATATAAAAGTCAGGATTTTGGAAGCAAAATGGTGGTTGATGAGTTTTTAATCGACTTTAAAATGTAAGCTGTGAATTTTGTATGACTTTAAATACAGTGCTAGTTACACGTGCACAGGCGATAACGATAACGATTGGATCAGATTTAATTAATAAAGATAATTGAATATCAAAATATTTAAATACAAATAATTGCCATATAATGATGCAGTGTTTGTAAAGTCATTGACTATATTGCAATATATTTTCTTTCAACGAGTTACCTCACTATTAGTGTATTACAGATATATAAAATGGATTTGGATCTCAATAATAGCTGTAGCTGTAATATAAGCAGCCAGACTTGAACTCGAATTCGGAGCCTCTGAAAACCATTTCGAGATTTACTCTCGTTGACACTCCGCATGTCCATCCGTCAGACTAACGTCCAAGATTTATGGTCATTGACAGTCAATTGTGGTACAATAAATGAGACAGAGTTAACTCAAAAGATATTTAAAAAGATTCATTCTCTTTTCTTGACATGAATTTGACTGTCACTACGTTTGTGATTATTTCTTAAATATTAAAAGTTGATCACAATACCAAAGAATTTTCACTGATAAATAGAATATGAACTTAATGAAAATTAAAATGACCTCTTTATCGGCGTTGAAACGGGAATGTTCACAGATAAGTTAGGGACGTCTATGTATATGTATTAATATAACAGAGAAAAATGGTCAATACTAAAACAATGGTTGTGCTACAAGTTGTTATTTCTTTCATATATTACGGTAAGGCTTTATTTGATAACATTATTCAAAATTGTTAAATTACGATTATATATACATAATTTCATGTAAGAAAACACAAATCATTCTGCATATACGTTATATATAGAGTTATTTATGTAAATAAATGTAATAAAGTCTAGCACTACAAAGCTATAGATTATGACAGTCATGTTCTTTTTCTTCTCACGATTTCGGAATCTTACGTATGACCTTAGCACTTAGCGCATATTCCGACTGCGCATCTGTTACAGCGTCAAATAAAACGGAACAAGCACGTTGCGCAAATATTTAATATAATTAGACATGCTTTAAATATATTGATTACATACAACATTTTAGTGAATGGTATTCTGTAATATTTCCAGTAACATATTGAGAATTTGGAATTTGTTGGTAATGCATCCTTACCTTTCATTTTGTCGTCCGCAGGAGTGGTCACAGGAACAAATTGCAAAGATGGCTGGATGGCATATCACAATTCATGTTACTTGTTTGCACGAAGCCACGCGTCGACCTTCACCGAAGCCGAGGTAAAACCAATTAAAAACACGATGTCTGCCATTCTATCGTTTCATTCTTATTTATCGCAATAATTCTTTTGGTATGATTAAAGGTCTAATGGTTAATCGCTATGTTTGGAAATTGAACGAAAACAAAAATGATCTGTGAGAAATATGTAAGAACTAAACTATACCCACCTCACCGTTATTTTTCATGACCTACACCATCAAGTCGAGACTGCTATTACTTCTCTTGATTGCTTTTTATTCCTCTGCACTATCTTCTTATAAATTTGTTAAACACGGTAAAAATATGTACTATAGACTAGATTCCTGCATGTATGTGATCGTTCTAGTCTAAAATTTCTCGTCACTTTGCTCTCAACACGACTGCCAAACGATGTTTTATTGATGAATTACAGGGAATGAACATGTAACAAGAATAAGAAAGGAGATAATTTCAAATAAGCTTAGCTTTCTACTCAAGTAGACACCGTCGTTTATTATTTATCGCGGCCGATCATACTGAATAGGACAAGTATATGCGCGCTGGGGAAAATATTTCATGATGGACCTGTGAATTCTTTACTTGTGGGTGAAACAGGTCTCATAAGCGTAAATACGACTAGCTTCTACTGTTTGTTGTGAATTAACTGTTGTTGTACTTTTAGTAGTTCAACCGCCACCCTTGTTTAAGAGCAACATTGCAAAACACGTTTTTTTCCATCCTCAAGTAATAAGTAAGTAGACTCGCTCAGTTTAATCAATCTAGACGCATAATCTAACTCTATACATAGAGCGCTTACTTCACCCGATTTACAGTCGGAACATTTTCACGCGTTTCGGGCTTTATCGTATGTTTAACATGGGATTTTTGAACCGTCCAAAGATGTTGAAAATGTTTGTCTCATTTTTTTTTTAATAAAAATGTTACTGCTTTCATTGTCTACCACTTTTTTTCCACCCTTGCCTGAAAAAACAGTAATGAGTTTGTACACTGTTCAGACAATTGTGCTCTGTTGAAATTTAACCAAACACAAGTGAAAACAAGAAGGAAAGAAAATGTTTTTCGAAAAAGGCAACATTAGGACTGCATGTAAAGTAAATGCGGCTGCTGCTACATACGACCCCGACATAATTCATATTATTTAAGTAAAGGAAACTAAGAATTTTACCTTCAAGAAAGCTTGATTTTATCATTTTCCCAAATTTAACAGGTTAGTCCATAACACTGTCCCAGAATGCAAAAAAATGAAGTGCTAAATTTCAAAATTTCCAGGGTGGAAGGGGCGGGGGCAGGGGATCGGACCCCCTCTGAGAAAATTGGTTGTGTCCGTGCATGGTCACTATACCTGTCCAGTACTGGACATTATGGTAAACGCTTCTTTCCTGCACAAATGACAATTTCGCAACTTCTGTCCGGTTTGTACAAATTTCTGGCCGCGATAAACCATTTGACTTGTTCCTTCTCTTGAGAAGGAATATCTTAATTCAATAAGTCACACTTGACTGAGCTACTGATGTCGAAAGCTGTTGTAATTACAAGCTGGCCAATTAAACTCCGTGACCTTAGAAATAACCTCTGACGTTAAACTATTCTTTCTCAATTGAGGCGACTCCATGGATTACACAATACTAAACCCGAGGATGATTAATTGATTCTTTTATTTCCTCCTGAACATAACATATGTACATTCACCAGATAGACATATATCAGCAAATTTAAATGTAAACAACCAAATATTATCGTTACCTTCAAATGCATGGTTAATATGTGAAAACAAACCCCATTGTGACCCTCTAATCACACATCGAATCAATATAAATAGATTGACCAGGTCAATGTCTTATTGCCGTATTTACTCTACTGAAAGAGGTAACAGATTTAATTTGTTGTCGGATTTAACAATTTATGTTAAATAACTAGCGCAAATACTTACCTGATATTTTTTGGCAGTATAAAACAGACATTGCAACCAAAATTTAACAAGATGGTCATTTTATATTTAATATATAGATGTTCCCTAGAAGGAACTTTTGGTATGCTTTAACTTGTATGACTGAAAATTTGTTGAAAAAGACACGCTCGCACGCACTCACACACACGTACGCGCACGCAACACACAAACACACACACACACGCACGCACGCACGCACGCACGCACACACACACACACACCTGAATTGATTAGTTTTTTCATAACATTCTACTTTTTGCCTAATTTTATGTTTGTGCTATATGACATGATTCTTTAGATGTATGGCGGTTCATATGTATTACTCTACAATCTTCTAGCCAGTCAACCTTGATAGTGCATTGCATTGAAAATTGATTTAGGGGCTAGTTCCAATGATGTTGCCATAAAACAAAAATAGCCTGATATGACTTGCAGTTCCACTGGAAAATACATGTAGGTTAATAAAGTGAAATGTTAATGAATATTCTGCATTCGTTATTATTTTAAAGATTTATATCAATACTTAATGACCACTTTCTGTAACAGTGTAAATGAAATCAATTACCGACAGCATCCCTTGATTAAAAGATGCATTAGCTAGATTTTTATGCATTTATATTCAAGAAAAATAGATATTTATTTGAAGCATTTTTCACATATATTGTTTTTTAAACGTTTACATTGAGGAAGCCATCCAACTGTCTTACGGAAGGTCGATCGTTCTGTCCAGGTGCCCGTTCGTGATGAAATAATATACGAGGGTTAACTGGGGTCTTCCACCACCATTAATGCTGGAAAGTCACCATATGACCTATAATTGTTTCGGTGTGACGTTAAACCCAACAAAATAAATAAATACTAGTAACTAATATGTTATTTTCTGATCTTAAGAAATTGATTACCAAACAATATTGTCTCAATAGCGCTGGGCAGCTGCACAATGTACTGTTGTATTACTTTGATGCTTTAGAACATTAAACTTGACAATGTGTGCGATGAATGAAATCATTTTAATCGAAAGAAATAGTTATTAGCTGGTTAGCAGTTTTGTTCAGTATATACATGTAATTTGTATGTCCCAAATTATAGATACCTTCACTGTTAAATTAAGCAGCATTAAAACCTTTAAAAGAATTTATTATGTGTTGTTGCTTAAACCATGCCAGCAGTCGTGGAAATATGTTCAATAGGTGACCCGGGGGTCTAGTGGGTTATTTGTGCCGTTTCGTCGTTATGTCATCCTGCCAAACGTCTGCTTTCCGCCTTCCAGAACAACACGATAATACTTATTTATTAAAGATAAAAGATGGTATTATGTAATTGCTATTGAGCATTTCTTGGTCCCTATTGAAGTGTTTCCACTTTTGGCACCAGACAAGAAAGAAAACACCTCTGTACATGTTATACCCTTCCCCTAGGTATACTGTAAGAACTATGGTCATGAACGGGAAAGTGCACTAACCCATTTTCGATAGTTCCTTTCTCATGTAAAACGCGCAGTTCGGTGAATTGGTACCAAATATATTGAACAAGCGATAATTTTTATGCCCCAGCCAAACATGTTTGAGGAGACGGTTATATGTGTGTCACGTCGCGTCCCGAAATCTAAATCTCAGTTATCACTAAATGAATTTGATTCAAACTTCAAATAGAAGATCCACCTTATCACCCACAACATGTGACACGGGGTTCATAACTCTGACGCCAATTTTTCATGAATAATGTCCTGTTGGAATTTAAGGTTAATTTTGACGAAATTTTACTGTATCTCAACTATTACTAAATGGATTTGTTTCAAACTTAAAATATGTTGATGTTCTACCTTATCACCCAGATCATGTGACACAAGATGCATAACGCTGACACCAATGTTTCATGAATTATGCCCCTTTTTACTTTGAATTTATTGATTACTTTTGATGCATTTTCACTATATCTCAGTTATTAAGAAATGCATTTGTTTCAAAATTGAAGTAGTTGTTCCACATCATCACCCACATCATATAGCGCAAGGTGCATAACACTTGCACCAATATTTCCTGAATTGTGTCCCTTTTCGCTTAGAATTATATAGTGTTTTGATACACTGTATCTGTACCTCTCTTTTTATTTGATATTTTTTAACACAGACTCTGACAGTTCTTGACAGATTTAAATGTTTTTGGTACACAGTTGTAACATCATAAATACACTTTGGCTACAAACTACTAAATTTATATCTAGTTATGGCACCTTTCTAACTTAAAGTTTGTCAAACTCGTGGTTGCTGGCCATTTACTCACGAAAGGCTAGACAGATTTAGATAAATTCTGGTACACAGGTGTAACATCATAAAATACAGGTAAAGTTCGGATTGCATCTTCTTGTGTCCATATCTTTCTTAAGGCTGCCATTCTCCAGTGACAAGACCGTAATATTTGGGTATTTATAACTCCTGTGACTGTTCTAGATTTCCATGATGCACTATCACGTTGTCTCAATATTTCATATTGCAGAGATACCCCAAGTATTTTTTATGCTTTCGTAAGCGTTACAAAATAAAAAAAAACTTACGAGAACATAACTAAAAAACATCAGGTTTAGAATGCACATATTAGTCGAATGGTAAATAAATAAAAACAGAATGCAAAATACTCACAGTTTTACAATTAAACTCAAAATGATGAACTAAATTCATCTTAGATATGATTTTGAATTTAAAGTCATACACTGGTATACATCTGTTCTGTTTATTTAATTCATTTTGCACATTTATGCAACATCTTTACACATTTCAGGGATTAAAAGGATTAACTTTGACATGTTTACTTATTATTGTCCGTCTATCCGGCCTTAAATCAACACACGCTAGACATTCTGACCATGATCACGTTTGATGCACCCTTGACCTTATTTAAATATAGGTTATGAAGTCATTGTGAAAAATAGGTCCGAGCATGCGCATTTAGGGATAGTACGCTTATGATTAGAGTCATTTGGTCAGTGGACGCCAAGGAGGAAACATTGTAAGCAAAAAAAGTAGTCTTTTACTTTCAGTTAACGTTACTTCTAACGTAGCTTTGTCAAAAAAAAACTTAATGTTTTAAATTAAAAGATGTGATACATATTTTGCTTATTATTAATAGGTTCTTTGTTTACCATACAATGTATTTATTCATTTAGGTCATGGATGAATCTTAATGATTATTAAGTAAATATATTGCTCAATGTGCGCGATCACGCCCTAGATAGGTATATAAGTCAGCTCTGTATACTTCCGGGAGATATAGATAGCAGGGTGAGGTCATTCTTAAAATAGGAAGATGATGTCATTCTAAAAATAAAATTCAAAATGGACGTGCGCATGACGTCATTCTCACGCATGCGCAGTTCTGACCCCAAACCGGCGCCTATACTACTCGTACGTGTGTGCGTGACCGTTCCTCCATTTTCTAGCTCACCTGAGCCAAATAGTGAGCTATTGTGATCGCTCACGGTTCGGCGTCCGTCCGGCCACACTTTCCTTTAAACAACATCTCCTCCTAACTCATCTGGCCAATTTTGTTGAAGCTTCACAGGGATGTTCCTTTGATGGTTTTCTTTAAAAAATGTTCAAAGAATTAAATTCCATGTAGAACTCTGGTTGCCATGGAAAGAATTTAAAAATCTTCTTGTCCAAAACCACAGGTCATAGGGATTTTATATTTGGTATGTAGCATCATGCAGTGGTCCTCTACCAAGGTTGTTCAAATTATTCCCCTAGGTACAAATATGTCCCTGCCCCGGGGTCACATGGTTTACATAGACTTATATATACGGAAAAACTTTAAAAATCGTCTTGTCTGAAACCACAAGGCATAGAGCCGCAGTATTTGCATGTGACATCACCTAATTGTCCTCTATAAAGATTTTCAAATTATGACCCTCGGATGAAAAGAAGCCCCCTCCCGGGGGTCACAAGTTTTACATAGATTTATATAGGGAAAAATCTTCTTGTCTGAAACAAAAAGACCTAGGCCTTTGATATTTGGTATGATATTTCCTACCAAATTAATCAAATGATGCCCCTGGTGTGAAAAGTGTCTCCGCCCCCAAAGGTCTCAAGTTTCACAAAGACTTATACAGGGAAAAAAATCTACTTGTCTGAAACTGCAAGGCCTATGCTTTTGATTTTTGATATGTTGCACTGCCTAGTGGTCCTTTATCAAGACTGTTCAAATTATGCCTCTGGGGTAAAAAGAGGCCCTGTTCATGGGGTCCCAAGTTTTACATAAACTTAATAGGAAAAAACATTTAAGAATCTTCTTGACTGAAAGTTCAAGGCCAAAGCTTTTGATATTCAGCCTGTAGCATTGCCTAGTGGCTCTTTAACAAGATTGTTCAAATAATGCCCCTGGGGTGAAAAGAGGCCCTGCCCCGAGGGTCACAAAGTTTTGATGTAAGTTATCTAGGAAAAATTCTTAAAAAACATCTGATCTTATTGCCTAATAGTATACTGTTTAATTATAATTACCGTATTACCCCAAGTAATTAGGGGTCACTTGACTGTAACCTTAACCTACTGACCTACTTTCTTGTTTTAGCTCACCTGGGTCAAAGGCTCATGGTGAACTTTTGGGACCACTTGATATCCGTCGTCAGTCGTGTGTCCGTCAACAATTTCTAAAAAAATCTTCTTGAAAACCACTGAGCAGAATTACACCAAACTTCACAGGAATAATCCTCGGGTGGCCCCTTTCAAAATTGTTCAAAGAATTATATTCCATGCAGAATTCTGGTTGCCATGGCAACCAAAAGGAAATTTGTTTTAAATCTGATCCAAAACCACAAGGTGTAGAGCTTTGATATTTGGCATATGACATCCAATGGTCCTCTATGAAGATTGTTCAAATTGTGCTCCTGGGGTGAAAAGAGCCGCCCCGGGTGTCACAAGTTTTACATAGATATGACTATGACATTGACCTACTGCTTTTTAGTTCACCTGTCACGAAGTGACAAGGTGAGTAATTGTGACCGCTTGATGTCCGTCGTGCGTCGTCCGTCAACCATTTCTAAAAACGTCTTCTTGAAAACCACTGGGCAGAATTACACCAAACTTCACAGGAATTATCATTGGGTGGCCCCCTTTCAAAATTTTTAAAAGAATTGAATGCCATGCAGAACTCTGGTTGCATGGCAACCGAAAGGAAAAACTTTAACAATCTTCTTGTCCAAAACCACAGGGCCTAGGGCTTTGATATCTGGTGTGTTGCATCATCTAGTAATCCTCTACCAAAACTGTTCAAATTATCCCCCTAGGGTCAAATATGGCCCAGCCCCGGGAGTCACACGGGTTATATAGACTTATGTAGGGAAAATCTTTTTGTACAAAACCATATGGCCTAGGGCTTTGATATTTGGTATGTAGCATCATCTAGTGGTGGTCCTCTACCAAGACTGTTCAAATTATATCCCTAGGGTCAAATATGGCCCTACCCCGGGGGTCCCAAGTTTTACATAGACTTGTATAGGAAAAAAAGTTTAAAAATCTTCTTGTCTGAAATCACAACTCTTAGACCTTTGATATGTGGTCTGTAGCATTGTCTTATGGTCCTCAACCAAAATCGTTCAAATTGTACCCCTTGGGTGAAAAAAGGCCCTGCCCTGGGGGTCCCAAGTTTTATATAGACTTATATAGGAAAAAGTTTAAAAATCTTCTTGTCTGAAACCATATGACCTAGCTTTTTGATATTTGGTAAAATGCATTGTCTAGTAATCCTTTACCAAAATTGTTCAAATTATGCTCCTGGGGTTAAAAGAGGCCCCGCCCTGGGGTCACTTAGTAATTATATGTTATGTATGAAAAATACTTAAAAAATCATTGATCCTATTTCCAAGACTGTTTAATTATAATTACCTGATGACCCCAAGTAATATGATGTCACTTGACTGTGACCTTGACCTACTGACCTAATTTTTTGTTTAAGATACAGCCTTGAAATTTTGATGACGTACACAGTTTTGCACACAAATCGCAAAACTGAATTTCATTGACCATGAATGTGACCTAATGACTTTCTTAATATTGTATCATCATTTTGACATTCGAAACATGTAGCTCATATTACTCAGGTGAGCGATCCAGGGTCATCATGACCCTTTTGTTAAGATACAGCTTTGAAATTTGGATGACATGTACATTTTTGCACACCGATCTTAAAACTGACTTTCAGTGACTATGAATGTTATCTACTGACCTACTTTCTAATATTTTAGCATCAGTTTGCCATTTTAAACATGTGGCTTATATTACTCAGGTGAGCGAGCGATTCAGTGTCATCATGACCCTCTTGTTTATGATACAGCCTTGAAATTTGGGTGACATGTACAGTTTTGCACACCGATCTTAAAACTGACTTTCAGTGACCATGAATGTGACCTACTTTCTTGTTTTTAAGATACAGCCTTGGAATTTAGATGACATGTGCAGTTTTGTACACCGAACTTAAAACTGACTGTCAGTGACCACGAATGTGACTTACTGACCTTCTTTACTGTCTTTTAAGATACAGCCTTGAAATTTGGAAGACACCCAGAGTTTTGCACAAAGATCTTAAAACTGATTGTCAGTGACCTTGAATGTGACCTACTGACCTACTTTCTTGTTTTTGTAGATACAGCTTCGAAATTTGGATGAAATGTATTCTTTCGCATGCTGATCTTTTAACAGACTTTCAGTGACCATCAATATGACCTATTGACCTACTTTCTTGTTTCCTAAGCTACAGCAAAAGAATTTGGACCACCTGTAATATTTTTTTTACAGATTTCAAAGGTAATCTTTCATAACCTTTATCTTGACCCACTCTCCTAATTTTCTTGTAAATCCGGTGGGGGGTTATAGGAATGGTCTCCATCCATCCGTCCGTCCGTCCTTCTGTCCGTAACACTTTCGTGTCCACCCCATATCTCCTAATCCCCTAGAAGGATTTTCATGAAACTTGGGTCAAATGATCACCTTATCAAGGCGATGTGCAGAACCCATGAGTCAGCCTTGTCTGCTCAAGGTCAAGGTAAAAGGTTTGAGCCTTCCATTTTGTGTCCACTCTATATCTCCTAAACCCCTTGAAGGAATTTTATAAAACTTGGATCAAATAATCAACGCATCAAGTCGATGTGCAACACCCATGCCGGCTTAAGGTCAAGGTCACAATTAGGGTGAAATGTTTAAGCCTTCCGTTTTGTGTCCGCTCTATATCGCCTAAACCCCTTGAAGGATTTTCATCAAACTTGGGTCAAATGATCACCTTATCAAAACAATGTGCAGAACTTATGAGTCAGCCATGCCGGCTCAAGGTCAAGGTCACAACTTAGGGTAAAAGGTTTAAGCCTTCCATTTTGTGTCCACTCTGTACCTCCTAAACCCCTTGAAGGATTTTCATCAAACTTTGGTCAAATGATCACTTCATCAAGAACTCACGTGTCAGCCATGTCAACTCAAGGTCAGGGTCACCACTGAAGGTCAAAGGTTTGAGCTCTGTATCTCCTTAACCTCTTGAAGAATTTTCATGAAACTCGGGTCAAATGATCACCACATCAAGACGTTGTGCAATGAGTCAGCAATATCAGTTCAAGGTCAAGGTCACAGCTTAAGATCAAAGATTTACCCTTTCACTATCCACAGCAGTGGCGGGGGATTTAGCTGTCATTCAGACTGCCTTGTTTTTAAAGCTTCAGTTAAGAAATTTGTTCAAGAAAACAACTCTTCTTAGGTGAGCTACATAGGGCCATCATGGTCCTCTTGTTTTATTTTTATCGTGCATTGAAATACTTCATGGTTGCCACAATAGGATTGATTTTCACGAGTTCCCTATCTGATTGGTAAATGTCACACTTAGGTCAGGCGGGCTCTGAAGTCTATACAGGCTGACGTTTTGTTGCGCGACGATCAACAGGATGACATTTTGTCGGGCGCCTTAACAATATTTGTCGTCGTGTCGCTGCGAAATAACGCAATGGCCATGGTTGTAATATATAAATCTGACAAAATATATTCTATAATGTCAGCAGTTTTGTAAAACACTTCCATATAGAATATTCCTCATGAATATTTTTGATGATACAACGTTATACTAAAAGTGTCATAGTGTCTTATGTTTATTTTTAATGACCTTATTAATAAAAGAAACCGTGATTTTTTATATTCATATATTAATTATTGTTACAGGCGTACATTTATGCTTAGTAGAGACGCGAACCATGTGCCTTAAATGTTAACTCATTGAAGTTCCTGCATCCTTAATTTGATCAAAATTAGTAATTTAATAATAATTCTATGTTTCATTATATATTACATCACTGTATGCTGTCACGTGACGTTGTGTACTGCGAGAAAAATGCAAGATGGCGGACGTGAATATTTGGGAAAGTAGATTCCTTGTTTTTTCATTGATTTCTCTGTTAATATTTCCTTTAGGGGAGAATGTTTTATAGTATAACACGGCCCGGACATTTGTCTTTTATCGGTTGTACAGATAACTTTACAAATGGCGACTCCAAAGTTTCTCCTGAAAGAGCAGCATGCCATATTTAAAAATCGTGTGAAATATTAAAAAACACTTTGTATTTACACGAAGGATTCACATAAGTATGACATAAGTGAGCTCAAATATTCAGATTAAACAAAACACTGCAAAGTTAGAATCCCTCTGTACTTTCCCAACAAAGAAAACGTATGAAAGAATAGATCTATCAGATTATATGCAAATACATGTATATTTGTCATCCAAAACGATTCTAAGTCAAATGCGCTAAATACAGAAACATAATTTTTCAATAATCTTTAATCGCTGATAAAATGTACAAGTGTATATATGAACACAAATGAGTGCAATGATAAAAACATAAACGTAACAAACGCATCCAAATATTCACACAGAGGGAACACTGAAGGGAACACTGTAGAGCACCACCTTGGAACGGTCAGTGGTAAAACCACCACTGAGAAGCTCAAACTAATTTTCTTGCACCAAACTTAACTGTTCGATTTAATTCCGTTCTGATTCAACTCGCAACCATATGACCTACACAGAAACGCCTTACAGAACTGTTTGAAGCCCAAGTTTCAATTGAAGTGTGTTTAGTTACCTTACACTATAATTCTTCCGTAATGTTTTATTTACGAAAAAGAGTCATGTGTGCGTATTGATCAGAAGACATCCACATCGAAAATTAGAGTCGCACACTCCGTTAAAATACCCGCTTTCGCCTGATGAACGGAGCAAATCAGGGAAATCAGTTACCAGTTGTGATTACGGATACAAACAGTTCTCAGGTAATCTTAATCTTTCTACTCGTCTTGTAAAACACCTTTATGTTCAAGATTGATTATTGTGCGTTAGTGAAAAGTCAACAGAAAAGCACCAAAATATATCCTAGAGAAGATTTAACTAGAGTATTAAGATATTGAATCCAGAAGAATTAAAGAAGTCAATTAAGCATCCAATACTTTAAGGACAAACCAAGTCGTGAATGACTACCTTTTTAACACAACAGATGCTGAAAACCACAAAGAAATGTCTTCATTCATTTTCATCATTTGGTATGGCAGGTTTTGCTTGGCGGAATACCATCTTTGTTGTAGACCTCTTTCAAATGAAAGTTATCAAGCTGGAATGCCGACTGTTGACTTTTTGTCAAAAACATCTGATCTTACATGAACTAATTTCTTGAGGGGCACGTAGTATTTTTCTCCTACATCACCAGGAAAGTTGATTGTGTCCATCTTGTCAGTTAATACCAAATCATTAGACTTGAAATCATACTGCCAATCTATATAGTGTTTTTATTTGATTTTCCGTCCGTCCAGAGTTGGTTCTAAGCATTGAAATTGTAAAATATTGTAAAACTGCCGCATGAAAACGTGGTCTTATGATAACCTGAAGAAGCTCAGATATATGTTTTTGTTGGTTTTAACGTCGCACCGACACAATTATAGATCATATGGCATCTTTCCAGCTATGATGGTTAAGAAAGACCCCAATGTCGCACCGACACAATTATAGACATATGGCAACTTTCCAGCTTTGATTGTTGAGAAAGACCCCAGGTGCCTCTTCATGCATTATTCATCTCGCGCACGCACCAAGGTAGAACCATCGGACTGCCGTTGACAAGGGCTGCCTAAACAAGCTGGACTTTTGAAAATAGCTAGACAACAACCAAATTTTAATAACAAATAGGAATATTTTTGAAAGTGCAAAAAATATCATTTCCAAATTTAAGTCCGTTTTCATGAATTTTGGAACCCTAGAAAATATATAGTATTTAGAAAATAAAATAAAAATGTTACACCCGTCCCTTCTATCATGAAGTACGGAAATTATCGAACTTTCGATCCAACATACCGGTATATCCAGTATCATAGGTTTTTGCTAACAGTTTATGTTGTAAATGTTATTGCAGGTTAGAAGAACGAAAACATTTTCTCATAGACAAAGACATTTTTATGACGGCTTTAAAACGTCTTTTGTAGGTAAAACGACATAAAAAGACGTCTTTTTTCTGGTCACACATGTCGTGACCATAAAACAACCAAATAAAGACGTCTTTTTCTAGTCACAGCCGTCGTGAGCGTAAAAAACAAAACAAATGAAGACGTCTTCAAGACCTCTTTTGTTTGCTGGTAATTAAAACCAGGAATTGTTTCTTAACGGTAAGCGTTTGTCCAATGTTATTCATTGATTCTATCGATAATGGTAGACAGATTAAAATCTTAAATCAAAACTGGCTGACAAACTGACAATAGATTCATCTGAATAATTATATAATGGTGCAACAAAATTCAGCAACAAACAATTTTTAAAAAAAATTTCCGACATATGCACAAACTACACTTACGTCTATGAAAAAGAAATCACAAAACTTCTAATGAAAACTGTTAATATGTAAATTCCTTTCTTGAATTTAAGAAATACTCCAATTAGTATTGATAGTATACAAACACTAAATTCACAAATCATGCATCACATTGTCATTACTTTCATTATCCTTATTGTATGTACATGTCTAAAGGTGATCAATCATATTGAAGCAAAATGTTATGACTTTTATCAGTTTTAGTGCATTCTGTTTGAGATTTATGTAACACAGGGTTCCCACACTTTTTCGTCTATGAAATTTAAGGACTTTTCCAGGACCTTGTTGCGATTTTCAAGGACCTCTGTACGACATATCGGGTTGTACGTTCCCCTCAATTTTTCTAGATTCACTGCAAAAATATAAGAAAAGAGGGCCATGATGGCCCGATATTGCTTAAAAATTTCTACTTAATAAATACAGGCTCTGCAAATTTTCTTTTTTCTTTTTTTTTCAGTTTGTTTCCTTACTGTCCTCAAGCTTTTGTTTCTCAAGGAAACTATGAATCATTTACTTGTCTAGCATGTTGTGAAGTATTAATCAACTCCTTCATAATAACTACACCTCTGGTGCCACCTACATTATTTATATAATCTTTGATACACTTCTAGCAATTAAATTATTTTCAGTCAAGTTGATGTTTGATCACTGAATTCAAGCGTGTCACTAATCACGATTTTTACAATTGTTCTCGAAAAATAATCGGAATTTCACAGGGCTTCTTAAAAATCGACACAAAATTACTGTTTAAAATTTCAAGCATAGCTACCTATATAGGCTCATCAACCACAAAAACATCGGTATTTTCGAAAAAGGAAATTGAAATGACATCCATGTCCGCCATTTTGAATCATGAATTACTTCCCTTAGCAAAACGGGATAATTCCCGGTATTTTCACGTACCTTTACCGTTCTTTCGCCAAATTCCCGGTATTTTCACGGCCGGGAGTCAATTTTTGAAATTCACGGACTTTTCCCGTTTTCCCGGATAGCGTGGGAACCCTGGCATATAAAAAGACATATTACATGGAGTTAAGAGTTCTTTCAATTTTCTGAACCGAAACGAAGCTTTCAAAATAATATGTAGCTTCCTAATCTATTGACTTCCATCCTATCGTTTATCCTATATCCATTATTATTATTATTATACCAGATTTATATAGCGCCCTTTTCATGATAAACACGTTCAAAGGCGCTTTACATATAGCAAACGCAGCCACACAGGGCGCGAAATTCATCCTCTACTAGTACAGACACAGAGCGATCTGACCAGAGGGACAGAGTGAGATAAAGCCCCCAGAACAGATTAGAGAGAAATCTTTTTTAGATAGACTTGTCCGGCTAACTTAGCCTAGCTCTTTGCGAATAGACAGTCTGGTTCTTTAATGTGCCCGGTGTATAGCACCGTTACACGCGAAGCCGTCTTTCCTGGGAAGAACCAGTACAGGCCTCTAAGTTAGGTGGGAGACACTCAAGAGCATCTCAGTAATTTCCAGTGCCTGGACCGGGATTCGAACCCCGGACCTCTGGATTGACAGTCAAGCGTGTTACCACTAGACCACCGGCCTACCAATCCATGCTGGTCGCAAAGCCATGATGCCTGTTTTCTCATGGCGTGGTTCAAATAATTTTACAAACTTGCATTTCTAATGAATTTTTGGCTAAATATATATTTGCTAACGTTAAATTTTGACGAATATAATACAATATTTCTTATATCATTTCTTAAGTTAAGTATTAAGGGGCCTCCGTGGCCGAGTGGTTAAGGTCGCTGACTTCAAATCACTTGCCCCTCATCGATGTGGGTTCGAGCCTCACTCGGGGCGTTGAATTCTTCAAGTGAGGAAGCCATCCAGCTGACTTACGGAAAGTCGGTGGTTCTACCCAGGTGCTCGCTCGTAATGAAATAATGCACGGAGGGGCACCTGGGGTCTTCCTCCACCATTAAAGCTGGAAAGTCGCCATATGACCTATCATGTGTCGGTGCGACGTTAAATCCAACAAAGAAAGTAAGTTAAGTATTAATCTAGATTTTTTTTATCAGATTTATACATATGCTGAGATAACACTATCTTAGTCTGTCAACAAGGATAGACGAAAAATAGTTCAAGTGAAATTTCAACGTATTTAACATTCAGTGGACTCAAAGTTAATCATCATTTATCTTTGTTGTTAAACTTTCGATAAAATCTTTACTTGATCATGATCTGACAAACTGTCTTCACAGAATAAAATAGAAGGGTTATGATTATCTACACTTGAATTTTGAATATCTGAAAACTACACACTGTCATTTATAATACGAAAATACTAATTTAAGAGAACAATCGCTTTAGAAATTTTGAAGAAAAAAATTGAACATGTTACTTTCTTATACGTATTACATGTATCAAAGATTAAATCTAAACTTTTTCATGTCAGACCATCATGTTTTATCGCAATCGCTTGCAGATATTCAAAAGTTCAAGTTGCAAGTAGTTTTAAAATATACGATTGTAAAAATAATACACGTTTTTGTTGTGTATTAACGTATGCATTACTAAGTGTAAGATGTTTATATGTATATCAACATACCTACTGTGCAAAGGGATATATATATATATATATCAATCACAATTACATTCCTAGAGCCATATAACTTTTAACTATCACATCTAAGAATACTTGTGGTTAAACGTATACTAGAACAGGTAAATTATGATATGATATTTATCTATGTTTGACACTGCTTGTTTAACACCCAACATTAGACAGTACAAAATAGATTATTACACATGCAATATACTTGTTAACTAAACAGTAGCTATGACGTAATGCAATAACGTATCATTTGTTTTCATACATTAAACTGTTTTGAAAATGCAATACATCCATAGCTCTAAACAATTCCAATGTAAGGCATAGCATATGACTAACAGTCTCCATTACGCATATCCCATATTTAGCAAAATTTTGTAATGAAGAATATGCATTTGAAGAAAGAAACAAACTACCAAAAATGACAAACATTTTCAAACTACCTAAAATGACAAACATTTTCAAACTACCAAAAATGACAAACATTTTCAAACTACCAAAAATAACACACATTTTGACAGGATAAACTTTTCCACATAATATTTTGATAAAATCATTACACTTTTATGATCAAAATGATTATAGTGTATTTTTCAATGAGAATTAAAATTCCTAACGACCAGAACAGCTTTACTCATTCTTATAAACACTGAACTAAAAGTTGAAAAAAAAGAACTCCTCTTATGGTTGTGACCTTTAAATGTTTGAAAAATACGCTCAAATTTCTGATATTATTTTTCATTTCTTTTTAAGTCAAATCAGAACGTAGTGCTTTGCCTTCCTGCTTTTGTTAGTATCATAAAAAGCCCCCAAACCCCTATTTACCTAAGTGTGAACAAGAGTGCCAGAATGTCACAATATACGCCCGTCACAGCAAATTTCTTTACTCTAGCACCTGTATTTGCAAATGGAATTTTAATTTTGTGGTTGTTTAGTAATCATTGTAAGTCTTTTGTTTTTCTAAGTCCACAAAAAAACTCTTACCAGGTAGAGATACCTTCAAATACACCTAAAATTTGAAAGTAACATCTATGTTGTACCACAGAAAAGTGGTCTTGTTTTTTCCCTACGGTCAATTATAAAAAAGTTACAATATAAGTTATTTATAGTAACAACTAAGGGAAGGTAATCTTAAAAAAAAAAAAAAAAAAATCCAAAAAAAAATTGTAAGTCCACACAAAAATTTTTACCAGGGAGAGATTGGTCAAAATACACCTCATAATTGGATGTAGCATGCATGTTGTACTACAGAAAAGTGGTCTCGATTTTTCCCTACGACTAGTAATGAAAAAGTTACAATATAAGCTATTTATAGTAACAACAAAGGGAAGTAATTCTAAAAAGGGAACTGCGCATGACACTTCGTCTCATGATGGTGTATAATTGTGCCAAGTTACATCAAAATCCCTCTATGCATGAAGAAGAAATGCTTCGGACAAAGTCATTCTTGTATCTGACCTTTGGCCTCTAAGTGTGACCTTGTCCTTAGACCTAGGGACCTGGTTCTTGCGCATGACACTCTGTCTCGTGGTGGTGAACATTTGTGCCAAGTTATATCAAAATCCCTCTATGCATGAAGAAGAAATTCTCCGGACAAGGTTTTCATTCTTGTATCCTTTGACCTCTAAGTGTGACCTTGATCTTAGATCTAGGGATCTGGTTCTTGCGCATGACACTCCGCCTCGTGGTGGTGAACATTTGTGCCAAGTTATATCAAAATCCCTCCATGTATGAAGAAGATATGCTCCGGACAAAGTTTCCTTTCTTGTGTCCTTTGACCTCTAAGTGTGACCTTGACCTTAGACCTAGGGACCTGGTTCTTGCGCATGACACTCCGTCTCATGATGATGAACAACTGTGCCAACTTTCATCAACATCCCTCCATGCATGAAGAAGATATGCTCCGGACAAAGTCATTCTTGAATTTGACCTTTGACCTCTAAGTGTGACCTTGACCTTAGACCTAGGGACCTGGTTCTTGCGCATGACACTCCGTCTCATGATGGTGAACAACTGTGCCAAGTTTCATCAAAATCCCTCCATGCATGTAGAAGATATGCTCCGGACAAAGTCTGTGGACGCCGCCCGCCCGCCCGCCAGGGGCGTTCCCATAATACGTCCCGTTTTTCAAACGGGCGTATAAAAAAGGAGAATATTTCATGTCTACATCTGCATGAAGAAAATGCTTTACAGAAACAATCGTGAACAAAGAAGAGGTTGTTATCAATAATGAGCAGAAAAAAAAATAAGTATTGATATTCATTAAAAGTAGTTCAAAGATTTGGATGATCGAAAATAAGATATGGGCGCCTCGTTCTACACATAAACGATACAGTGTACACATTCATACACTTATATACCCTGCAGCACGCTTTTTGATTTAGTGATCAGACACACTATTAGATATTCCCAGCATTAAATGTCATGATATCTAAAGCGCTTCAGTTACAAAATGTACAGGCTAATTAACATGTAATACATAAAATTAATATTGATATTTCTCTTGTGTAAGAAAAAAGAACAATTGACATTATCTCACAAAACATTATAATAGTGATTTTTCTATGTTAAATGTATGATCAACATATATTTTGAATTAGAATCATAACAATCATATTCAAATACTATATACAATATATAATATATATACCAAGCTATCTTAACAAAACTGTTTATAATCGAGTTTTATTTTTCATAAGATTTCTTTTTTATGCTCATATACGCAAGAAAACGATAGATGCTTTTAAATTTTAAATTTTGAAGAATAACGAATCCAAACATTGGTTACAATTACACTAAGTACCTTTCACCTCTGTTTTTAATCTTAACAAGATTACATTCTTCCGCGTTAACAACAACAGAGAGAAAAAAGGAATAAAGGACATTTTTTCTGCTATAATAATAAAAATAGTAAGAAGATATATTGTATTTTGTGTGACTAACTATGATATATGGTACAATAACACCATTTTGCATTCAGTATAACGTCTACTGACCACACCGACTTAAACGGTTTCTTATGGAAACGTCCGGAGAACAACAATACAAAATGTATCTCTGCAATAACCAGAGTCACTCTTCCCAGTGAGTGTGAGTTCTTCATATAGTTTCATTTAGCTGGTGTTTATACGAAATTTAGAAACAACAAATAGTGATATCATATAAAATGAAAACTACTCAATCTTGATCAATTAATGTTGATGAACCCAGTTGTTTTAGATATGATTCACTGATGTGGACAAAGCTCATTGTAATAATATGCAAAAGTTAAATACTAGAAACTAGAACCTCTTAACGTAGTTTACAATCAGAAATACAAATATACAAGGAGATAATTCTCCCATACAAGAACCAAACAATATATACATATTTCAATATTTTGAAACGCACACCAAGAACATTTCAAGAGTAGAATTGTCGTGGTTGTATTGATATATCTACGTCACTTCCTAGTTATGAAGCCATAAGAAGATAGAGTCATGCGTTTTTCTTGATAACGACAATGACAAATTCATATTTGACTAGAAACTAAATAATAGTCTTTGTAACATTTAAATAGATGGAACAAATTAATTTAATGATATTCGTAATTAAATTAATCTTAGTGGCTCTTCAACACACATTAGTGCATTTCAGACATGGCATATGGCAGCTTGGCTAAGTGTTTATGGGTATTATAATCAAATATTGAAGAACGCTCCGCTATTTTTGGAATATAAATTTTTGCTATTAATTTGTACCTTTACAGTTGTCGTTGGAGCAAATTGTTAGCATCAATTTTGTTCTCTGTTTTTTATGTGAAAAACTTGATATTTTCATATTATTTTATATGATTATAGCATATTATGACATAATGATAATCTATATTCTTGCCATATGCCATGATTTATATAGTATTCATCTTAAAATAAAGTCGCGGCCTTATTCCATTTTATAATGTCTTATAGTTGTTTTTAGTTCAGTTTCCAGTGCCTGCTAAAAGCTTACCTGCCTTAAGTTGGCGGAAGTGATGTGTTTGCGGGAAGTTTGTTCATGAGCTGCTAGTATAAATCCAGAAAGTTTATTCTTTGAATTCTGCCAAGTAATAGCTCATGCATTGGCTATCCGTTTACAGCTTCACTAATTCTTGCCTCCTGTCCATCTACGGCTTCAGCCAGTTAATTATTACCAATGCGTGGAAGCTGATAGTTACTTCCGGTGAATAGACTGGTACTGGTATGGAATCCAGGAACAGTCAGGTTGAATGTCTGAATGCAGTTTGCAGTAAAAAAAAACCATATACTTACTCGTCCTTGATAAAATAAAACCATTTATGTTGCAACCTTGCTAAATAAATACTGCTATTTTTCATGGACCTATTATTCTACCTGAAGGTCGTGACGATAATGATATATATTACGCTTTCGTCAATAATTACTGCCCTTGATTTGTCTAGTGCAAAAATATGTCATTTCATTCTTTGACAGCGTGCGAACAACATCATTTCTTTTAAATAATTTTTATCCCACCCACCCACCACTCTGTTGTATATTTTGCGTATGGGTACGTTTGCTGCGTTTGCTTACATATTTCAGATATAGCATCAACTTATTAAATAGAGGATATGGCACACAGATCATAATACGACACATTCAGACGACGGGGCTAAGACGGAATGTTCAGTGAAAACAGCCGTTGTCGTTGAAAGACAGTCGATGTAAATTATGAGTGTACGTGTGCGAAATTCCTTCTAAAATGAACTGCACCAAGGTGCTGAATAGTTTAATGTGAATTCAGTATTGTATTGTGTTTTGTGATGAAGACATCTTAATGAAAGTGTATAAATGAATTTATTGAGTAATTAGTGGCTAAGTCACTTTATACATTGTACGTCGCGGCTTTAAAGAATCATGGCTTTCAATTGATTCTATGTTATTTATGCCGCATGAACGCTTGGTTAGGAATTCATGCGTCCATATTGTAACTTAAAAGTAATACTGCCGCCTATTGGTAACGGCAGTTTTAAAACGTGGAAATAAATAATGTAAGTCGATTATAAGCGTGCGTTTGGCAAAAAAAAAAAGGTTTACAGTGTCACGACTTCATAATCTGTACAGCTATGTACTTTTGTTGTGGGGGCACAAGTACATGTTTTATATTGGTTTAAGGGGTAAAAAATGTAAATTAAATGAATAAAAATGAAAAACCCCTTAACTGTTAGAGGCAGCCTTGACTAAAAAATGTCGGCTGAAGTGTCGTCTCGGAGTCGACTTCCATTGCCAGGCCTGCACTTATATACTTCAAGGTAAAGTAGCTTCTCATCGGCCGTCCCCAAGCGTCGAGAGTTGCATAATGTAAAATAAATCTAAAAAACATGTCTTTGCTGTTCCTCTGACAACCTGGGTCCCACAAAAGAGGACCCCCTTGAAGAGTTTCCGTCTGTTTGCTTAGTGCAGGTCTGCGCCTTGGTTAAACTCTGTGCTGTTTTTTCCCATTATCCTTGCGGCAGAGCAATTAATTTTGTTTGAAATTAGCGGATTAAAAAATCAGCAATTTTGGTTTTAACATTCTGATTCATCTTGAGTAGTTATCCGCTTATACATGTATATATATTAAAAAAAAAATAAATGAATAAGTAATTGAATTTGGTTCAATTCTGGACGTATGGGTTTTTCATTTGGCGTTCATGTGAGTTGTGTGGTTTACTGTATATACGGAACTATTGTTGTTTCCTTGATCTATGTAATATATGAAGTTTTTTCAAATGATTATTGAAGAACGCTCCGCTATTTTTTGAATATAAATTTTTGCTATTAATTTGTACCTTTACAGTTGTCGTTGGGGCAAATTGTTAGCATCAATTTTGTTCTCTGTTTTTTATGTGAAATTTGATATTTTCATATTATTTTATATGATTATAGCATATTATGACATAATGATAATCTATATTCTTGCCATATGCCATGATTTATATAGTATTCATCTTAAAATAAAGTCGCGGCCTTATTCCATTTTATAATGTCTTATAGTTGTTTTTAGTTCAGTTTCCAGTGCCTGCTAAAAGCTTACCTGCCTTAAGTTGGCGGAAGTGATGTGTTTGCGGGAAGTTTGTTCATGAGCTGCTAGTATAAATCCAGAAAGTTTATTCTTTGAATTCTGCCAAGTAATAGCTCATGTATTGGCTATCCGTTTACAGCTTCACTAATTCTTGCCTCCTGTCCATCTACGGCTTCAGCCAGTTAATTATTACCAATGCGTGGAAGCTGATAGTTACTTCCGGTGAATAGACTGGTACTGGTATGGAATCCAGGAACAGTCAGGTTGAATGTCTGAATGCAGTTTGCAGTAAAAAAAACATATACTTACTCGTCCTTGATAAAATAACCTTTATTTTTTCCATTGTTTAAAACATGACAGATTGGATTCTGGTAAGCATTTTAATTCTTCTTACAGTTTTTAAAAAGTTTCTTAACATGCCGTAATATCAGATTTCGTTTTTGTATCCATTTTTATGTGTTAATGTAATAGTGACAGATTTTTAATTTAAAGCTGATTGAATTGTTGTCCACATTAATGATTCTAGTAAAATTGCTACTATTATTACTTTCAAAAACCTAATTTTTCAAAACACGACCGGTTAATTATTGTCAACTAGAGAAGTTGAGAATTCTTTCTAAAACCGTGAATGCGCCGAGCTGACCTTGTTTTATGTATAACTGACGAGAGGAGAGACCAATTATCCTATCTGAGACACAATTCGGAGGACACATAACTAGTACAAATATTGTACAAGTCAAATGGTTTATCGCGGCCAGAAATTTGTACAAACCGGACAGAAGTTGCGAAATTGTCATTTGTGCAGGAAAGAAGCGTTTACCATAATGTCCAGTACTGGACAGGTATAGTGACCATGCACGGACACAACCAATTTTCTCAGAGGGGGTCCGATCCCCTGCCCCCCCCCCCCCCCCCCACCCCTGGAAATTTGGGAAAATGATAAAATCAAGCTTTCTTGAAGGTAAAATTCTTAGTTTCTTTTAGATAAATAATATGAATTATGTCGGGGTCGTATGTAGCAGCAGCCGCATATACTTTACATGCAGTTCTAATGTTGCCTTTTTCGAAAAACATTTTCTTTCCTTCTTGTGTCTTCTTTCCTTTTTCCAGAGGGGGTCCGGACCCCCGGTTCCCCCCCCCCCCCCCCCCACCCACCCCCGGACCAGCGCATGGTGACATATGCTTTCTGTACTTGTGTTTGGTTAAATTTCAACAGAGCACAATTGTCTGAATAGTGTACAAACTCATTACTGTTTTTTCAGGCAAGGTTGGGAAAAAAGTGGTAGACAATGAAAGCAGTAACAGTTTTATTAAAAAAAAAAACAAAACAATGAGACAAACATTTCCAACATCTTTGGACGGTTCAAAAATCCCATGTTAAACATATGATAAAGCCCGAAACGCGTGAAAATGTTCCGAATGTAAATCGGGTGAAATAGGCGCTCTATGTATAATTAGATTATGCGTCTAGATTGATTAAACTGGGCGAGTCTACTTATTTATTACTTGAGGATGGAAAAAGACGTGTTTTTTAAATGTTGCTCTTAAACAAGGGTGGCGGTTGAACTACTAAAAGTACAACAACAGTTAATTCACAACAAATCGTACGGTATGTTTTATAATCAGTAGAAGCTAGTCGTATTTACGCTTATGTGACCTGTTTCATCCATAAGTAAAGAATTCACAGGTCCATCATGAAATATTTTCCCCAGCGTGCATATACTTGTCCTATTCAATATGATCGCGGCGATCAATAACATGCTAGAGTCTAGAGTGTAAAGAAGTTGTTCTATGATTTGATATAGTAACCTTTTTACCAAATATGACACTATTTTGATCTTGATACCCAGTTTTAAACCTGGCCTAAAACAAATTGTCCAGGTTCCTATGAAGAGCAGATAGCAAAAGAAGCCTCTGGAATGTTAACAAGTTTTTATGTGATTTTATAGAAGGACCTTGTATTGTGTTCAGTTTTGAAATACAAATAAATTCCGTAACGTTAAACATTTTAACCAAATGGCATGTATACCGGACATAAAATTCTGCACCTTGTATTTAAACAAGGTTTTCCATGATTTGAACAAATGAACTTGTATATTTCCGACGTCCAGTTTATGAACTTAAGAGTGAGGTTGGGTGAGCACCATAAACCGGTTTAAGCTCCCCAGTGGTGTTTTTGCCACTGGCCGTTCCAAGGCGGCGCCCCACTGTGTTCCTTTGTTTGTTCGTTTTGTCCTCTTGTGTAGGCTTTGTGTGTGTGCGCGTGTATGTGTATGTGTTCCTTTGTTTATTCGTTTTGTCCTCGTTTGTTGTCTTTGTATGTGTGCACGTGTATGTGTGTGTGTGTTTGTGGTGTGCACGTCTGCGTGCTGTAGGTTTCGTTTTGGGGAGACTGCGATTTTGGTACGTGGCATTCGTGTCTTTGTTTTTTTGATATCAAATTCATGACCAGTTATCATTTATCAGGCAGAGAATGTGGTCTTCAGTATCTTTTTTTTATAAGACCACTTATAAAACTATATGTAGTTTTCAAAAAGCAATTATGGCAATGTTTCATAATTTTAAATACTCAGGTAGAAAAGGCGGCCTCTAATGTGTAAATGGTTTACAATGATTTAATCAGCTGACCTTATATTAAAGACTGTCTAGATAATTTAGTTTAAGGCTTGGTCTAGATTAAAACAACTTATGTGCATTCATCATGGACAGAGTGTGGCCTCTAGAGAGTAACAAACCTTGTAATGTAGTTTTTTATCCCTGATGGCCTACTTTTAATCTTGCTTTCGGTTTTATAGCGATGAATTAACTGAAGAGATTGGATTTCGATCAGAAAGAAAACGTGGCATTCGGGGTGTTAACTATAATTCCTTTTGTTGCTGTTTTTTTTTTTTTCTTTTTTTTTTTTTTTTTTTTTTTTTCTATGGATTAGATTGTATGCTTACGTTTTAAGCCGCGATAATCAATATCGAAGGTTTTATCTAAGCAAAGGTTTTACGGACTCCGGGCAATCATAACAGCTCTTATAGCTGATACTTAGTACTCAGAGCTGTGTGAAGTTGGCTAAACAAACGGCATACGACATTCAAAATTTTTTGAATGTCGTTCAGTACAGTACGCGACATACGACGAACGATATTCGAAAGAACTTGAATTACTTATGACACTTATGACATCAATATATTATAAAGTTTAATTTGATTTATTAAATTCACGTTGCAAACTTCCGAGTAAAAGTAACCCAAATATACACATTTTGTCTCAGTTTAGGGGTACCCACTCCGAGTTTCTGCGACTAACACATCAACACTTTACGATGAGGATGGGTAAGACATTTCATTGAAATCCGTTTCAACAGTGCGAAAGAATTCCGCGCCACAGTGGTTTGCAACGGACCGACCAGTCGATCTTTTAGCCGACCATAATATGGCTTTTCAGAATTTGAAAAGGTAGATGAAACTTTGTATTTGTATGCAAAGAACTGTTGAACAGCTATTTGATCAATTGGCTAATCACATATGTGACTGACAAACCTACAGTTATATACGACGTGTAGGACACACTATCTCTTACGTATAATTTACCCAACTCATACGTAATACGTATGACTTTCTTACTCCTACGTTTGACATAGTCACAACTACGCACGAATTCGTGACTCATACGCAGGAAATAGTAACTCTTACGTAAAACATAACTAATACCTACGTAAGGTAAAATAACTCCCACAATGGCATACTTATTCCTGTGTACGATATACTTACTCCTATGACTTATCAACGAAAGCTAAGTCAAGTTATGTAGGAGTTATTATGTTCTACGTTGTAGTGTAGAAGTTACAACGTCCTACGTAAGAGAAATGTAGGAGTTAGTAAGTCGTACGTAGGAGTTAGTATGTCGTACGTAGGAGTTAGAAGTCATACGTAGGAGTTATTTATATGTTATGTCGAAGTTACAATGTCCTAATTATAATGTAGGATGTATGCGATATTATGTCCGATGTTGGAGTAGGAGCTACTATGCCCTGAGTAGGATTTACCTGGCCGTAGGTATCAGTGTGTCGTACGAAGGAATTAGTAAGCCATACTTAGAAGTTAGTTAGTTGTATATAGGAGTTATTCAAATATTTCTGCTGGCGTTAGAACACTTCCATACATAAACTATATTACATGTAACAGGAAGTCTATATAAAAATAGAAAATATGGCATTAGATGAAATCTCATTTATTTATTCTGCTATACAAACAGGTTATTTTATTTCAAGTTATTTGAGATGTAAAATAAGTAAGGGTAATTAAAAATACGTTTATAAATCAAATATACTGATAATGATTGCCCATTCGTTTAGTAAAGTAATGCATTTTGTTTTGTACATGTAGTAGTGCAAGTAGATCTGACTTCCTTATTCAGCAACTATCTCAAATACTTCAACGCTGTCTCTTAACATGCCTATGATCATTTTTGTCATTTGTTGAATACAACAGCTTGATCGAGGTCCTTTATATTCACCACTGAATTTCAGTACTTCGCCTATCAGATTACCATCGGGTCCAAACTGCAGAATATTTTTCGAGTTATGTCCACATACAAGGACATTTTCTGTTTCACTGAGATAACAATCAAATGCACCTTGTAGCTGCTGATCATTATATACCCCAACAACCTGTCCATTGTTACTCAGTACAACCAGACCTTTATCGAAGTCAGCAACATAAATCTTTGAAGCATCTTTAGAAACCACAAGACTTCTGATATCAGAGAACAAACCCTGCCCTGGCTGTTCCTTATTGACTTTTTTCAACTTTTTTCCTGATGTATTGTACATGTAAACTGATGAAGACTCATCTGTTATAAACAGATTGCTGTTTGCATATGCAAGGCCAAAACAATCAAAATCAGTTTTTATCTTGTGTTTTGTTGTCATATAATTTCCTACTGAAATGAAGAAAACTTCTTGTTTCGTTGGAACAGATACTGCCACATTTTGTCCGTCGATGGTACATAATTGCCACGGCACCCCAGGTAGGTTAAAGTAATTTATGACTTCAAAGGTTGAACTGTTTAACCGTTTCAGCTTCAGGTTGTTATAGTCAGCCAGTGTTATTGTTCCATCCTCAAGAGCACAGATACTGACGACATCACATGTGTTTCTGTCCGATTGAGCTCTGAGACAATATGTTTTCTTGTTTTTGATCTGAAGTAAGGGATTTTTCTGTTGAGTTTTCGCGGCAGGATTATGTTCTACAGCTGCGTTAATTTCTGTAAATTCGCCAAGTGTAACAATCTTCTGTAATAGTGGAAGTATTTCGGAATTAGCCGTAAATTCAATATCCCCCAACTGGATCCTCATTTTGTTGGCTTCTATGCAATAAGTAGCATTGTTTACAAAATTTTCTCCCGTCTTCACATTAACAAAGACTTCTGATACATTGGTGTGTGCAGATGATAGCTTTTCTTTAACTGAAGAAACATTAGCTTTGATTGTTTGTAACTGTTTTATTTCTTCTTCAATCTGGTCGACCATAGCTTTAAATTTATTTTCTATTTCATCCACAGAACTCTTCTCTAACTCATCCAGACGGTAATTGATCTCTTTCCTAAACATTTTGATTTTTTCAAGTAGCTCAGACTTCTTTTTGAAGAGACATTGTTTTTCCTGTTGAAAACTGTCAGTTTGTTCTGTCAAGGCTAGGGCAACTGCTTCTAGCTGCAGTTGAAAGTCTGTAGGTGCAACTGCGTTCGGATTGTTTTAAATAAACTCTGGTATATAGAAGATATCCGTGCATAACCTTGAAATATAAATGTAATGGATCTATGACGTAATATTACAGTACTGCAATAGTTAGGCTTTCACATGTAGGATATACTTTCGCTATCGCTTACGACATGTGATATTGTAAAATACAAAGCAGCAGCTGTTATAACACAACTGAGCAGTTTTTATCCGATGCTACCAAACTTTTTAGATAAATCTTTAACAATTGAAAATAGGGCGACCTAATATTCATACATTTTTGTCTCTTCATGAACGTTTAGATATAATTTTATGTTTAGACAAGATGCAGAAATAAACATAAACGACTGACTGAATCAGTTCTATAAGGTAAACAAAATACCTGTGTTCCACTGCCATACAAGTAGAACAACCAACATCATCGTGGTTCCGACAGTACATGTCTATGTGTTTATGGTTGTGTCTGTTACATCTCTCTGTCGGTGCCATAGGTAGTGCTTGGATGGTTCCTGGCTGATACCGACTTTTATCAAGAACCTTATGCCGCATTAGCAAAGGCACCTGGCTGTGAACTTTTAGACAGGTTAAACAATAATAATCGTGACAATCAACACAGAATTTTTCCGCTTCAGTTTTTTTTCCTTGATTTTTACACATTGTACACAGCAGATCAAATGTTTCATCAGAAAGTTTGTCTGTATTAATGTCTCCTCCACTAGCCATTTTGTTCGCTAGTGTGTCCGTCTTATAAACATATAATAATCCACGAGTTGAAATCCATGTACCTTTTCTTTGTTATTTAATTAGCTATTTAACGAACAACACATGTGGTGAAGTGTCGTTAAGTAGCATATATTTAAACAATAGATACGGAAGTTAAGAAAAGGAAATATTTAAAGTGTTAATTGTAAGATTTTAATCAATAAGAGCTTGTTAAACAATGTCATCTCTAATTAATGTCTACGTTGTACATTTATTTTGAAAACAAAACGGATTGAAACAAAGATGTTAGGCAGACGACAATAATTTTTACTTTTATGATTTCAATAAAAAGGTTATGGAGCAGTTGCCTGAGCTTTTTTACCTTTTATCGACATCACTTCATTAACTTTGAAATTCCAACAATAGATTCCAGAAAATTCAGTACGAAACTTAAGAAAAGGCTGCGTAAATATTGTTGAAGTACCGTACCGGAGTTCGTCACGTGGAAATGTTCTACATTTGACTACAACAGCAACATTGCTATCTTTCTAAAGTTGAAATAGGATATTAAAACTTATGACACGCTCAATAATTCCAAATGATGTCTTAAAATAAGGTTAAAATGTGTGCTTATTTTTAATCATGGGCAAATATCTCGAAAACAAGCACACGGACATATACATTTAATTTCATCATATCAAAGGCCAGATGTTCATTAACGACTTGAGAAGTTTCATTGAAATATACTTAAAGAAAAAATTTCTATTCGGGAAAATGTTATCAAAATTGTGATTTTCCCATGAAAACTAGGGTGCCAAACTTTTCAAATCAGTTTTAGACTAGCAAAAAATCAAGCACACAACTTTCTTTTTTATTTGCCGAATTCTTAAAAAATCAGTGTTTATTCAAATTTTTAATTGTAGAAAAATTTTGACCCGAACGTGAAGAACTACCTTAATGTGTATAAGATAGATCTACGAAGAAATAGGTTTTAATCAGACTGGTTACATATGTACTTATAAAATATGAGACTTGCTACTTTTCTAGTTTCACGTTTTTTGGATTTATGACGCTGTATTTTCCCCTACAAAAGAAACAGATGTTGTTTTCAAAACATCACTGATTGGTCAACGTACACTATGTTTCTGTATTTACTAGGCTATGTGGAAATACAACTGCATTAATCAACCTGAAACGGAGGTGTTCAGTACATTATTTAATATAAGCAGTTAAATTTGCTCGAAATACCACGTCTACAAACAGACCACTTGCATTAAGAGACCACTTTTTCAATTCCTTTTTTTTTTTGTTCTGTTAAAGAGTAAATTCTGTTGTATCAAAAGACAAATTGCGTTAAGAAAACCAGTCTTTGTCCTTCCTTAAGGTACTCTCTTAATAAAAGACTTAATGATGTACTACGGTAGCTGCTGTTTCAACTCACTTCCAATGAGTTCACCATAAGCGTACCTATTCGTCACTGAAAAAATATTCTCAAAGCAAAACTATCTATTTTAGATAAAGAGGTTGAACTTTAGGCGAAACTAAAAGCAACATGTTATTCTGAGGGAAACATTGATATTAAAATTAGCTTTTGTACTTCAAGATATGTTTATCAAATTTTATGGAAAGAATCGTTCAGACTACAAGAGGGAATCAAAACGTTTAATTACATTCTTAAGGATTTGAACTTATTTCAAGAGTATAAAGCCTGGAAGGACTATTTGGCCATATATTTTATATAATTGCATTGCGTTATTTCTGACACAGACGGCAATAACAATTTGCCATCAAAGACTTCAACTATAAAGTCCTATTATACCTTCACTATCGGGATCCAAAAAAAATAGATGATCGAGGTAATTTACCAAACAGTTTAAGGTATACTAGACCAAACATGATCACATACTACTAAACATGAAATCAACATAATTATGTGTATTACAAATGTTACAGATAAGGTTAAAAATAGTACACACTGTATTCATGTATAGCTTAACATAATATAAATGTGTAATACCACTAAAACTTATCGGTTTTTTAAACAATCGACTGTTATTGCATGTCAATGTATTATATTTAGATATTTACGTCAAATGTTGAAAAACTTCATTAGACATATTTAACTTTACTAAATATATCAGTTAATTGGGTATGTAGAGCTACATTCGTAATGCATTATGTATTACGAATGTAGTTCTACATAGTATTACCCAATTAACTGATATATTTAGTAAAGTTAAGTATGTCTGATGTAGTTTTTCCACATTTGACGTAAATATCTAAATATAAAATATTTTGGTGAAGGATAGCCATTGGAAATCTTTAATTGTTAACTGAGATAATCAGTGTATTATTTTAATACATATGTAGGTAATATAGATACTGAAAGGTTAAAGATTGTCTGATGAAGCTGGGGTTATGTTTAGGTTGAGGAAGAAGTTGATAATACAGGATCAGTCTGCTGAATTTATTTGAACAAATATTCATTTTGATAATTAAGCTGCCAGTAACACTACTGTCTTCTAGCCTGTATCTGTATTTTGTTTCAACTATGTTAGCTATATAAGATGATGTCGATTTGGCAGTTGTTCCATTTAAAAAAAAAAGGTTAAATTAAAAATAATCAAACTTATAATAATAAAGTGTAAGAAGATCCTTTGGCAGTACATAATGCAACCAAGCAAAATAATAGCAGACTCGGTTTGATTGAGGCTGTTCATGAGAGGTAATGGAGCTGAAACACCTCTCACGCCCCCTAGCACCGGCTGAAGTGGAACTCTATTTCACATGTTTTGAATGGACTCCATGATCCCAAAGAACTAAAAAGTATAACAACACTGAAACCCATTTAAAGCATAGACTGCGACCTCGTGGGTCCATAGCTTCGGCTGAAGTGGATCTCTTTTATATAATAGATTGACGGACTCCATGACTAAATGAGCATAATTATTCACTATAGTATATTGTTAGGTCAGAAGTGGTGAAAATTGCAATTGACCTAATGGTAAAGCATAAGCAAACGGATTCCGTAGGGCGTAGACCTAGCTAGTTTTTCCACCGATTTTTCCCGTATGTTTTCTAATTTTATATCGATGCGGCGTAATCAATGACAGGAAACCTCTAATCTTTTTTTAGCAAAAATCGTAAAAGCGACGAGTTAATCTAGTTTTATGTATCTCAAGGAAAGAGAGGCAATGTTTCTTACCCAAGACAGAAATCGTACAACACAGAAGCATTGTTAACCCTTTTTTCCATACCTGTCAGACGACATGAAGGACAGTGCCTTTAATATAATTATGTATCAAGTACATTCCGGTAAGCTCAGTATGTATATTTGTAAAGAAAATTAGATTACAAGTGATACGTTTCAATTTACCACAGGACTCTTTGCCAGAGTTTGTTGTAAAGCGACGTATATAAATGCGGATAAACGTAAGGCAAAACTAGTTTTCAAAGAAGGAAAATGTTGAAATGGCAATTTTGATAAATTCATCAAATAAGGAATAAGTCATGTAGACAATAAACAGAAACAAAAAACTCTTTGAATAGGATCACGGAAAAGTTACAGAAAATATGTTCGAAAACTAGTTAAAATGCACTTCGAATAACATTGTCTTAATGACAAATAATTTAAACAAAGATTTTTACAAGCGATAGAGCAGACTGAAGCATGGTCATTTTCCTTAAAGTGTAGTGAATTGATATCTGATTAGTTCTTGTTTGAAGAGTATGACACCATTTATGTTCATACTGTCACAGGTCCGAAACTGGCGCTATTTCTTCCGTTGTAAATTATTACCATATCTACAATATCCGACACTATCCGGTTACGAAATAGATGTAATATTTACCATAAGTAAATAGATTTCAGTATTGATAAATGATTGATAAATTGTGTCTGCTCTATTAAGTGTTAATAAACGTATTGAAAGGTGATCGACCGTCTAATGAAGGTTGAGCCTTTTCAAGTTCAAGGAAGAAAGTTGATAGTACATCCCATCAAATTTTATCTTGCAGATGCGCACGCTATGAGAATAGAAACAGGATTCACAGTAGGACAGAAATATACGATATATTTGTTAGTATTCTTTGTATCTGTAAATATTCAAGATATTACATATTTCAACAAATTGTGCCAGAACGAATAACACCTTAATCACAATCAATATTCAGTATCTCATGCAATATTAACATCAAGATTTGGACATTTTTGTAGACAAATATACATTTTATCTAAAAGTTAATCTTATTTAAATTTGTAACTTCGGCGTTATAGAAGATTTTATAAGACTGTTTTCATAGAACCTTCAGGTATACACTTGTTTTGACATTTTGATTATACACATAATCATACAATCCAGACATCATCAAGGAATAGGGTTTGTTTTTGTTCAATTACTTTCAATATTTACTGTTAGTAACACTGTGTAAAATATTACCGTTTTCTACTAAACAAGTGTTCAAACAGTTGACAAAAATCGGATGTAGCGTTTGAAATATTATGGATATGTAATGTTAGCATTATCTAATGTCTAGTCCAAATCATTTAATATTTTATTTGCTACTGTTTGCTTCAGGTTTAAATTAGAATGATACATGTATGTCCGTTTAGTTTTTAGTGATGATATTCGATAGCAAATATTACTGCCATCAGCCATATATTGTTCTTTGATATCTTTGTTATTTTCTAAACACAGTTTTTACAATTATTTCAGTGGATCAAATTCTTATATGAATGAGTTAAACGTTGAATTCAGTAACGATCCAAACTTGTTTTACGATTTATTTATTTCATCAGAATTCAATAAAAACAATAACACCAGATTATTTTCGACAGTATAAGGTATGGTGGGTTACTCTTGATTCTGCTGGGATTGTTAATGTTTAGATCTCTGTTTTATTTTACGGCGAAACGCTGATGTAAATAGATTTCACATAAAAACATTAATTTTGACAATTAAATGCAGAGATTTTAATAACCGAACAGAGAGATGTGGGATTAATTATTTTTCTATATTGCGTTTCTGTCACTATTCTTTACGTGTCGAGCATTTGTGTGTTTTTTTTTCTGTTATTTTTTATTCATTTAACTACGAGATTTCAATATATTTGAGAATATTTTCTGACTTAAATTTTGATTGAACTTTGTTGTTTTTGTGTTGTTTTTTCTCATATATTCCCCTAGTACCAAAGACAGAAATGTCTGTCGTTTTCTGCCTGGGATAGGGAAGCTGTTAGTTGTTTGCAGAGCAGAGGACTTGTCAATACCGATACAGAATCCGGTCTTTCTTTTTTTTTTTTTTGGTAAACTGATCGCTTTTGTACATCTGAAGTACTATCTAAAACGGTACTTGACCGACACAAAACAAAACAAACGAAATAACGAAATATTTCAGGTAAACAGAGTTATTGTCAAAGGAACAGGTGTTTATCAAACTGTTCAATTTTTATTGAGTTTTATGTCATGCCAAAAAAATCTATGGCATAAAGTGACTTTTGCACTTTTAATGTAGGAAAAAGACCCTGGGTGCCCCTTGGGGTAAACTATCAGGAACGGGCTGGACCACAGGCAGACAATCTGATGGTTTCTTAAGTTTACAGTCGAAATTACAAGTTTTCAAATTCGTTGATATATTTTCTCTAGCCTAATTTTGTATTACATATATTTCGTTTCTTGCAGACATAAATACATTTGTACAATATTATTGCTTTTTTCAACGTAATCTAACGCTTTTCTTTCTTCCGATTTTTCTTTCATTTTACGCAATAATTACAAATATCAGTTTATTTTAGTGATTTCCTGAGAGAACTGATTCTAATATTATTATAATATATGTATGATATTGGACCTAGGATATAGCCTGACTATATCCACAATTTTAAAATTAAAAATTAAAAGGAAAATGTATGTTAGAGAGTAAACTTTTGATGGATCATGGCCTAATGGTTAGTCTGAACATATTTTAAGACTTATCTTCACTATTTGTATCGACCAATTTACAGTATTTACTTGAACTGCTTTTACATTTCACAATTTTCTTACAACTATTACCGCGACAGCCATTCTCTTAAAATGGCTCAATCAAAATAAAGAGAACGTATTCCCAAAGTAGAATCTGCTTACACAATTTATATGTTCTTGTTTGAAAGCATGTCAGATTTCATTCCTCTGTGTATTGTAATACTTCAAACACTTCTAAAAATGCTTCTAACACATGCCATAATGACAGGTTGAATTTTTTTGTCTGATTTTAATCTGCTAATGTAATAGGGAAGTCGTAAAACTTGAGAATTTATGCAGTGCTAGAGAAGAAGGACAGAGGATTAATAGGAACATAAAGAAAGGAGCTCTTTAACCTTTAGCATGCTAGATAAATTGTCGTCTGCTGGAAATGTCGTCTGCTAAAATTGTATAGTTCATTCAATTTGCTCCAAAATTGGAAGAAATATTGTCAGAGTAGCAAACAGCTTGGAACCTGATCAGACGCCGATTTAATCGGCGTCTGATCTGGTTCCAAGCTGTTTGCAAAGGTGTTAAATTCGCCTGCAGCGGGCTAAGGGTTAAAGGGTAATCGGATTTGTAAAAGTGCTTGCGGAACATATTCAAATAGAAAATGTGACACATTTGTTTCTTTGTTTTACAACCGTTACGGTGGATTCAGTGTTGTAATATTTTCTTGTCCTTTTGGGATCACAGAGTCTATTCAATAACTATGTGATAGAATTCCGCTTAAACCGAGGCTAGGGGGTTGCACTATCCATTACCTCTCACGAACAGACTAAATCAACCCGAGTGTGTTATTATTTTGCTTGGTTGCAATTTATGCTTTCAAAGGATCATCTTTCGTATTTTATCTTAAATTTAGTAATAGTTTGCACTAATTTGATTTTTATATTAGATATGTTTTCTAATTAGAAATGTTAGTAATTGAACGGTCAATCGGATAAATGCAACATTAAAATTTTAAATGAAAGGATAATTTATTTAACTTCTTGTCAACATCAGATAATCTGACTGTATAATAGAGCAGTTTATTTTTTAAGCCAAAACAGACTTGTTTACTCCTGTTAATTAGAGAATGCCTAGAGATGATTTGAAAAGTGTCAATGCTCTAAGTGAACCCAGCTTAATGCGGTAAGTCCCCCCAAAAGACACTATATGTTCTTTTTATAGAAGAAACGTGACAATACATGGCCATGATATAAGCTTTGTCCATACCTGCGAAATTGCTAACAGAATAGATTGGCTAAAACGTATATCATTTAAGTCATTTGAATAATTACTGATAAGGGAATTAGACAGAAAGCTTAAAAGCCTATGACAGTCCTTTTCCTGAACAAAGCTGTGTATAAATATGTGTATAAGCATTCCTTGCACAATTATTTACAAAATAATCAAATTAACAAAATAACAAGGAAATAAGGAAACTTTTCTGACAAATTAATGATGTAATCACTATAAGCAATAAAGAAAGAGTAGAAAATGTAAGACTCCACTAAATTGTTGCTAGCGCATAATTTTGAGAAAGAAAAATACACAAGATCGTATTTGGATGAGAATAGAATCATTTTCGTTGTGGAATTAACAAACAAATATCAGGGATACAGCTGTGTCCACTTAACTTACATATATTTGTATTTGCCTCTTAAGACATCGTGAACACTGGATGTATTGTATATCAAAATAAATGGATTAATATTCCCGAAAAGGGATAAAAGCACCGAACAGCTTGGAAAACACATTGTAAATTCACAATAACCGATATCATTATTTCAGTCAAATGTACGTTAATTGCTTTAGAAACAGCATGAGAAAAAAACAAAGTGGAAATGCAGTATTTACATTATAAAGTGAACATTCCATTCACAATGCAAAATTCCCATGTAAAACTGAGATTGTCATAACAACGCGAGAAATGCACGGGGATCAAAAAGAAACTAATGATAATAAAAATGTATCTCCGAATAAATTATAAAGTATCAATGACACTCAAAAACATGTCCCAATTTTTCGGGGAAGTATTTGGTAAGTATTTGGTACCGTAAGTCTCTCATATATATACAGTATATATATTCTTCAATCAAGGATATGTCAGTGTAAATGAGCGGAGAGTTAGTTTTTTTAAGAAAACGTCGTAAAACTGTGTTACACGATTCACACGTGCACCGCTCTAGCTTTTATAAAAATATGTTCGCCATGTTTTCTTCAGTGAACAAAATAAAAGGAAAATTTTACCTTAGATTTCCTTATTGTAGAGTACGATTGACTTTCTAATCTAAATAAAGCATCACTTTTTTATAACATCCCACTGTCCTATCTTTCTGATCATTTAACGATCACTTAAAATTACAAAATAAAACCAACGTGTCATCAAAATTATCACTTTACACGGCTTCATGGACATCACGGCATACTAACGTTAAATTTGTAATCACGCGCCAACCAAACAAATGATGAAAGATCGGGACTTTTTCAAAGATATGTTTTATTTCCTGTAATTTTCTGATATTCTAACCTTTAAACAACCGAATTGTATGCACAGAAATAATGAAAAATTAATGCAATATAGCTTTTAGTTTAAATTTTGGACCTATCTTTTTCCAGCCCAACAACAGCCATGTATATGTCACAAACCCGGCCTGTCCTCGAAATCAGTGTCAAAGGTTACTAGAACATAAATACAATAAATAAACAACCGCTTACTATGTTCTTGTAAGTCCTGTAAGATGAAACGGCTCGTGTTTATACATTCATATATATTCAATATCGGGGACATTGACAATCACAAGTCGATCCTTACCACGAACATGAAAACAGTTACTTTTACATTTCAAACATGACGATTCACATATACATTCAAGAACGTAAATTTCGTGCTTTCCGACCCACATGGTGTGTAAACTTTTATACTTAAAAGTATGGTATATTCAGCAAACCATTTGTAATTTCCGACGTGGTAATTTATGTTTTATACTTGCTTTGAATTCCTCGCCCATCACCGACGTGGGATCAAAAACTCACTTGAGAGGTAAAACTTTTCACGTAAGGAAGCCATCTAACTGAGGTTAGTGTCTCGATCTAGGTACTAGTCTGAGCCCTAAAAATGTCTGGAGGGGCACCTGGAGCCTTTCCCCACCAACAAAACCTGGGAAAAGTTCATTGTGTCGTTTCGGTGTTACTCTCAATCAAACGAAATAAACATTGTTCCCATTTTTGTTTGTTTGTTTGTTTATATTTTTATATAAATGAATATGCAAAAAGGGTTTGTTTGTTTCAGTGTAACGTCAAAATATAATGTTACAATTATATATCAACATTGAACGCCACATGCATTATATTTTCACGAGGGGTTAATGCTTTAATCTTACATGTAAAACAAACATATTCCTAATGTATAAGGTAAATATATATGTATATGTGTGTGTACTCGTGGAATTAAATGTTAAGTGTAAAAAGTATATATTCACAGTGCAAATCATCCATGCTAAATAATACGTACGATATGTTTGCTTTCTCGCTGTCTAACATGTCCGAAATGATCTATTCGATTTTTATCATATTTTTCACCTTAAATTAAAGCAAACGTGTTCAATATAATTTTTAACTTAAAGTTTGAAGTTTAGTAGGTTGTAGCATTCTCTAGGTCAAGCGTATTTTTAATACCTTCTGTAGTCAGTCATTATCTATTGTAAAAATTCTTTTTTAACCAAAGTGGAAAATTTCAGGTACTTGAAAATGCAGCTTTCTAAAAGGTCAGATAGAATTCTCGATGTCATTTGTCAGACATACCTTGTAAAAATAATATCATTACAAAATTAATACTGCTATTTCTTTTGTTGCACTTTGCGGACTTATGGTAAAATTATATATATATTTATCTGAGCAGTACAATCCCTGTAAATGAGCACTACGTAAGCGCTTAGGCCCTCTTCGCACACCATACCTATAGTTCGGACTTCTTTCATGTGTAAAGGCATGTGCACAAAAATGACAAATTTTTCCAACACCTGGTAAATTGTAACGTGTTTTTTTTTTAGATTTTTAGAAAAGTAATCAACGGAAATAGAAAAATAGCTCTCAGCTCATTTACACGGATAGTTTACCTTCATTATGTATGTTATAGTTTTTCGCAGTTATGCAAGATGACATGGAATACTTACCCTGAAAATTGTGAGACGAACATACTGGTAACTTTTCCCACTTTAGTCTTTTAATTAAACTGAAACTGAAACTGGTTTATTTGCTTAAACGCCTATTTCTACATTTAAAACATATTCAATGGCGTTTTACAATACAAGTTGAAATAAAATATTAAATATAAAATATTTTAAATAAGATTAATTAAAACGAATTAAAATAGCAATTATTGATTTAAAGTTAATGATAATACTATATTTTAAAATATTACTAACATATAATTATCACAGACAAACATTAAATTTCTATCACTGTCACTAGCATCACTGTTTTAAAACTCAGTCAAAACTTAGAATAATGCAAAGTAGTCTCTGAAGAAATGCGTTTTCAACTTTTTCTTAAAGCAGTCATTGAAGAACTTTGTCTGATGTTCAGCGGCAAATTGTTCCACAACTTTGGCCCTATAGTACTAAAGCTTCTATCACTAAAAGTTTTTCGCTTGTTGAAAGGGACGGTGTAACAGTCAACTGATGACTCCGAGATCTGAGGGAGCGCTGGGGGAATTTTCGGTGTTAAGAGTTCAATCAAATATGCAGGCGCATTTCCAACATGGCAATTGAACATGTACGTCAAGATCTTAAAGTTTATTTGGCTTTGATCGGCAGCCAGTGCAAATCGTAGAGTGCCTGCTTAGAACTGTCTCTTCTTCTACGATTCAGAACTAACTTCGCACACATATTTTGAATGCGTTGCAGTTTTGCGATGTCACAATCAGAAATACCGTATAAAATAACATTACAGTAGTCTAAATGCGAAATAACCAGCGATAGCACTAAGGTTTCAGTTGCATCCTGAGTCAAATATTTGCGAATGTTTTTGATTCGGAAAAAAAATTCAACATTGCCGTTCTACACTTTATTTTTATATGCTCTTTGAAAGTTAAAGTTTCGTCCAAATTAAAGTAAGTGTTCAGCACTTCATGGTTTTAATGTATTGTCACATTGGAAAAAAGTTTGTTTTACAGTAACTTATTAATGTCCAGATCATAATTTGCATATTATAATGAAAATTTTTTTTTTTTGGCCAAAACATCCTACCTCAAAAATTTTCTTGGCCAAAACATCCTAGGCCGAAACGTCCGGGTCCTAAAAACGCCCCTTGGCAAAATCGTCCGTCCTCTATGTGTAACTCGTGTAACACCGAGTAGAAAGGTCACGGAGCAGGACTTCTGAGAAAAACGTATCTACATGTATGCTCTTACAGGAGAATAAAGAAAGGATATTCCTTCATTAACTAGTCCTCCTTTATGATTGGATGACTGGACAGCGGTGATTAAATTTATCATCCGAGGTCCAGAAGATAGTTTTAATTATTGACTGACTGGACCATTTAGTAAGGCTTTTAATTTGTCATGACATCAGGAAAAAAAATGCAAGATTCATTTTCTAGTTAGGCATCCTGAATGTGTTGATTGTAGCACCTGTTAACGGGTTCGGTTAATTTTTATAGACAGCTTGGTAATTAATACATGACATCCCAGGCTAAACCAGGGAAAGCTGTGAGAAAAAATGTTACCACAGATAAGCAATCAATTGCCAAGAGACGCGAAATATCCGTGATCTTGACTGACCGTTCCCCTTCTCTGATGTAATGTTCTTTAGCTGAGAAAGTCAATCAAACACATGTCAGCTGCGACTAGCCATTAAATACGAAACTGGGCCCGGTCCTCTAACTCCGAAAATTAGTTTTGTTGAAGTCATACAGTCTTCTTAACTATTACTTTTATAGCCGTATCAGCATTGTATCGGCCATAAGTTTTGCCAACTCCTCGTAAAAATGTCAGTAAAAGTAGTCCTCTGTTCGTTTTGATATTTCTTAGGGGCGAATAAAAAATTCATAAAACAAAAGGAGAACTATGTTTTTAGACTGAAGAGTATAACACTTCGCGGTGTTAGTGTATGAAAAGTACATATGTGTGTGCACAAGTCCGAGTTCAATATTGACAAGCTTTTTCCACTGGAAAGTAGCAGTACCTTCAACGGTGCCGTAATTTTGACCATTCGTGAAATTATTAGGATGGGAACGATTATTCGATTAATCGTTCGTTTAGGGTAGCCGATTAAGAGATCCACAAATTTGGAAGTCGATTACGGAAAAAAATTAAAAAATCGTTTTTGCCCTACTTTTCATCACAAAAAAAAATCTTGGTTTAAAATTAACTAGACGTTGCCTTGCTCCTTCATTCAATCAACAGGATTATCAAACAAACACCGACAGGGGTGCTAAAACTTGTTTTGTGTTTCCCGCTAATTTGTTCATTAAGGGTCCCTGAACTGAATACACGAGTTTGCAAATTCTCATTGTTTTTCAGATTGTAATTATGCCATTTATCTCGGGAGCATCATATCATATTAAAAATCATATTAATTTTAAATGTTTTCTTTCCCACACCCCTGCGATCTGCACCTCAACGAGAATCCTTCTTGGGAAGAATTAGCGGTTTTGGAATCATCCATTAAATATCCCCACCAATCAAACAAAACAGATTTACTATTTTTATTTAATTGTTCCACACACACGAACTAGAGTAACGCTGCATAGTTTACGGTCCGCGTATTTGTTCATTGTTATGCATTACAGGGTGAAGTTTCTACTAATATATTATATATATAATAAAATTTCATAACGGACTTGTTTTTGATTTTTTAAATTTTTCGCGTACTAACACAAAAAAAGTTTGAAAGAATATTATAACAAGGCACGGAACAATATATATACAACAATGACAATGCAAGTTATGCCGCCCAGAATCGTAAACTTTTGATGACTGAATTACCTTCCTATCTTTCCGTAACGTTTAGTGGCCGTTCTTGATACGATTACACGAATAATCGTTCGAAAAAACAAAAAAAAAACCAAAAAAAAACCCGATTTATCGAATAGTAAAATCGGTAATAGTTCTAATCCATAGAAATTATATAATAAAATATATAATGCTTTTACGAAATACGCATTTGTGCAGGTCCCGAACTATCGAGACATGTACAAGTTTAAAAAGGGTTAGTCTTTCTTTTCTTTCCGTCACTGAAATACTAGTTTTGGCATGCAATGGATGCCAGATGGTCCTTCGATAAGTGAACTGATACAGTTTTGGGTCGAAATTTCGGACCCGGATTTTTGGCATGCAATGGATCAGGATGTCCTATATGGCCAAGCACAATTACTTTTCGGTATAGGCGTGAAAGTGACGGTAATAGGACCCTCCCCAAATCCGAAATTCTCCTACGAGGGGGGTCAGGAAAATAGCAGTTTTGGGGTCGAAATTTCGGACCCCGATTGTTGCATGCAAGGATCCAGGATGGTCCTAGATGCCACGCACCATTAACTTTTCGGTATAGGCAGTGAAGTGACGGTATAGGACCCCTCCCAAATCCGACAATTCTCCTACAGGGGGTCTGAAAAATAGCATTTTGGGGTCGAAATTTCGCCCGGATTTTTGGCTGCCAATGGATGCCAGGATGGTCCTAGATGCCCAGCACCAATTAACTTTTCGGTATAGGCGTGAAAGTGACGGTAATAGACCCTCCCAAATCCGACATTCCTCCTACGAGGGGGTCAGGAAAATAGCAGTTTGGGTCAAATGCGGACCCGGATTTTGGCATGCAATGGATGCCAGGATGGTCCTAGATGGCCAAGCACCAATTAACTTTCGATATAGGCGTGAAAGTGACGGTAATAGGACCCTCCAAATCCGACAATTCTCCTACGAGGGGGGTCAGGAAAATACGTTTTGGTCGAAATTTCGGACCCGGATTTTTGGCATGCAATGGATGCCAGGATGGTCCTAGATGGCCAAGCACCAATTAACTTTTCGATATAGGCAGTGAAAGTGACGGTAATAGGGCCCTCCCAAATCCGACAATTCCCTACGAGGGGGGTCAGGAAAAATAGCAGTTTTGGTCGAAATTTCGGACCCGGATTTGGCATGCAATGGATGCCAGATGTCCTAGATGGCCAAGCACCAATTAACTTTTCGATATAGGCAGTGAAAGTGACGGTAATAGGACCCTCCCAAATCCGACAATTCTCCTACGAGGGGGGTCAGGAAAAATAGCAGTTTGGGTCGAAATTTCGGACCCGGATTTTTTGCATGCAATGGATGCCAGGATGGTCCTAGATGGCCAAGCACCAATTAACTTTTCGATATAGGCAGTGAAAGTGGCGGTAATAGGACCCTCCCAAATCCGACAATTCTCCTACGAGGGGGGTCAGGAAAAATAGCAGTTTTGGGTCGAAATTTCGGACCCGGATTTTTGGCATGCAATGGATGCCAGGATGGTCCTAGATGGCCAAGCACCAATTAACTTTTCGATATAGCAGTGAAGTGCGTAATAGGACCCTCCCAAATCCGACAATTCTCCTACGAGGGGGTCAGGAAAAAAACAGTTTTGGGTCGAAATTTCGGACCGGATTTTTGGCTGCAATGGATGCAGATGGTCCTAGATGCCAAGCACCAATTAACTTTTCGATATAGCAGTGAAAGTGACGGTAATAGGACCCTCCCAATCCGACAATTCTCCTACGGGGGGTCAGGAAAAATAGCGTTTGGGTCGAAATTTCGGACCCGATTTTGGCATGCAATGGATGCAGGAGGTCCTAGATGGCCAAGCACCAATTAACTTTTCGATATAGGCAGTGAAAGTGACGGTATGACCCTCCATCGACAATTCTCCTAGAGGGGGGTCAGGAAAATGCGTTTGGGTCGAATTCGACCGTTTTGCATGAAGGGGCCAGGATGGTCTAGTGCAAGCACATTACTTTTCGATTAGGCAGTGAAGTGACGTAATAGGACCTCCAATCCAAATCTCCTACGAGGGGTCAGGAAAAATACAGTTTTGGGTCGAAATTTCGGACCCGGATTTTTGGCAGCAATAGATGGCCGAGGATGGTCCTAGAATGGCCAAGCACACCAATTAACTTTTCGATATTAGGCAGTGAAAGTGGAACGGTAACTAGAACCCTCCCAAATCCGACAATTCTCCTACGAAGGGGTCCTGGATAAATAGCAGTTTTGGGTCGAAATTTCGGACCGCGGATTTTTGGCATGGCAATGGATCCAGGATGGTCCTAGATGGCCAAGCACCAATTAACTTTTCGATATAGGCAGTGAAAGTGACGGTAACAGGACCCTACCCAAATCCGCAATTCTCCTAGGCGAGGGGGGTCAGGAAAAATAGCAGGTTTGGGTGGAAATTTCGGCCCCGGATTTTTTGGCATGCAATGGATGCCGCGCAGGATTGTCCTGTGATGGCCAAGCACCAATTAACTTTTCGATATAGGCAGTGAAAGTGACGGTAACAGGACCCTCCCAAATCCGACAATTCGCCTACGCGGGGGTCAGGAAAAATAGGGGGGCAGTTTTGGGTCGAAAATTCCGGACGCGCGGATATTTGGCATGCAATGGTTGCCAGGATGGTCCTAGCTGGCCAAGCCCCAATTAACTTGTCGAATATAGCAGTGAAAGTGACGGTAACAAGGACCCTCCCAAATCCGACAATTCTCCTACGAGGGGGGTCAGAAAAATAGGGCAGTTTTGGGTCGAAATTTCGGACATGCCGGATTTTTGGCATGGGGCAATGGATGCCAGGATGGGTTCTAGATGGCCAAGCACCAATTAACTTTTCGATATAGGCATGAAAGTGACGGTAATCGGACCCCCCCAACCGACATTTCTCCTACGATGGGGGGTCAGGAAAAATAGCAATTTGGGTCGAAATTTCGGACCCGGAATTTTTGACATGCAATGGATGCCACGATGGTCCTAGATGGCCAAGCACCAATTACCTTTTCGATATAGCAGTGAAAGTGACGGTAATAGTCCCTCCAAATCAGTACAAACGGGTGGGGTGGGGGGGGGGGGGGGCGGGTTCTTGAAAAATATCAGAATTTGGTCGAATTCGACCGCGGATTTTTTGGTCATCATTTGGATGCCAGGATGGTCCCTAGAATGCCAAGCACCAATTAAACTTTTCAATATATCAGCGCAAGTGACTAATAGGACCCTCCTTCCAATTCTCGGACAATTCTCCTACGAGGGGGTCAGGAAAAATAGCAGTTTTGTGTCGAATTTCCGGACCCAGATTTTCCTGCATGGGCCAATGGATGCCAAGGATGGTCCTAGATGGCCAAGCACCAATTAACTTTTTCGATATAGGCAGTGAAATGACGGTAACAGGACCCGCCCAAATCCGACAATTCTCCTACGAGGGGGGTCAGGAAAAATAGGGGGCAGTTTAGCGTCGAAATTTCGACAGTCCGGATTTTTGGCATGGCAATGATGCCAAGGATGGTCCGAGATGGCTCAAGCACCAATTTAACTTTTCGATATAGGCAGTGATAAGTGAACGGTACAGGACCCTCCCAAATCCGAGAATTTTTTGTAGGGGTAAGACAATGCTCCTACGAGGGGGTCAGGAAAAATAGGGGCAGTTTTGGGTCGAAATTTCGGACTCCGGATTTTCGGCATGCAATGGATGGCCAGATGGTCCTAGATGCCAAGCACCAATTAACTTTTCGATATAGCAGTGAAAAGTGACGGTAAGCAGGACGCCTCCCCAAATCCGACAATTCTCTCTACGAGGGCGGGTCAGGAAAAATAGCAGTTTTGGGTCGAAATTTCGGACCCGATTTTTGGCATGGCAATGATGCCAGGATGTCCTAGGTGTCCAAGCACCAATTATCCTTTTTCGATATAGGCATGAAAGTGACGGGTAATAGGGGAGGCCCCTCCCCAAATCCGGACAATTCTCCCTACGAGGGGGTCAGGAAAAATAGCAATTTTTGGGTCGAAATTTCGGACCGGCGGAATTTTGGCATTGGCAATGATGCCAGGATGGTTCTAGATGGCCAAGGCACCAATTAACTTTTGCGATATAGAGGCAGTGAAAGTGAAGGTAATAGGAACCCCTCCCCCAAGTTCCGACAATTCTCCTACTAGGGGGTCAGAAAAATAGCAATTTGGGTCGAAATTTTTCGGACGCCGGATGTTTGACAAGCAATGGATGGCCACGATGGTCGCGGAGATGGCCAAGCAACCAATTAACTTTTTCGATATAGGCATGAAATGACGTAATAGGTCCCTTCCAAATCAGACAACGGGTGGGGTGGGGGGGGGGCGGGTTCTGGAAAAATATCAGATTTGGGTCGAAATTTCGACCCGGATTTTTGGCATGGCATTGGATGCCAGGATGGTCTAGATGGCCCAGTGAGCACCAATAAATTTTCAATATATCAGCGAAAGTGAACGATAATAGGACCCTCCGCAATCGCGACAATTCTCCTACGAGGGGGGTCAGGACAAATAGCAGTTTTGGGTCGAAATTCCGGACCACAGATTTTTCTGCAAGCAATGGTGGTCCAGGATGGGTTTCCTAGAATGGCCCAAGGGGCACGCAATTAACTTTTCGATGGATAGGGCAGTGAAAGTGACGGTAACAGGGGACCCTCCAAATCGCGACAATTCCTCCTACGAGGGAGGTCTGGAAAAATAGGCAGTTTTGGTCGAAATTTCCGGACACGGATTTTTGGCGAATGCAATGGATGCCAGGATGGTCCTAGATGGCCAAGCTCCAATTAAACTTTTTGATTTAGGCAGGAAAGTGGACGGTAATAGGACCCCTCCCAAATCCGACCATTACTCCTACGAGGGGGGTCAGGAAAAATAGCAGTTTTGGGTCGAAATTTCGGACCCTGATTTTTGGCATGCATGGATGCCAGGATGGTCCTAGGTGGCCAAGCACCAATTATCTTTTCGATATGGCAGTGAAAGTGTCGGTAATAGGCCCCAATCCCCAATCCGACAATTCTCCTAGCGAGGGGTCAGGAAAAATAGGTCAATTTTGGGTCGAAATTTCGGACCCGGAATGTTGGCATCACTGGATGCCAGTATGGTTCTAGATGGCCAAGCACCAATTAACTTTTCGATATAGGCAGTGAAAGTGACGGTAACAGGACCCTCCCAAATCCGACAATTCTCCTACGAGGGGGGTCAGGAAAAATAGCAGTTTTGGGTCGAAATTTCGGACCCGGATTTTTGGCATGCAATGGATGCCAGGATGGTCCTAGATGGCCAAGCACCATTAACTTTTCGATATAGGCAGTGAAGTGACGGTAATAGGACCCTCCCAATCCGACAATTCTCCTACGAGGGGTCAGGAAAAAATAGCAGTTTTGGGTCGAAATTTCGGACCCGGATTTTTGGCATGCAATGGATGCCAGGATGGTCCTAGATGGCCAAGCACCAATTAACTTTTCGATATAGGCAGTGAAAGTGACGGTAACAGGACCCTCCCAAATCCGACAATTCTCCTACGAGGGGGGTCAGGAAAAATAGCATTTTTGGGTCGAAATTTGAGACCCGGATTTTTGGCATGCAATGGATGCCAGGATGGTCCTAGATGGCCAAGCACCAATTAACTTTTCGATATAGGCAGTGAAAGTGACGGTAATAGGTCCCTCCCAAATCAGACAAGGGGTGGGGGGGGTCTGGAAATTTAGCCGTTTTGGGTCGAAATTTCGACCCGGATTTTTGGCATGCAATGGATGCCAGGATGGTCCTAGATGGCCAAGCACCAATTAACTTTTCAATATATCAGCGAAAGTGACGATAATAGGACCCTCCCAATTCCGACAATTCTCCTACGAGGGGGGGGGGGGGGGGGGGGGGGCTAGGAAAAATATCAGTTTTGGGTCGAAATTTCGGACCCGGAATATTGGCACAGCTTCCTATTAAAGCACTAAAAACATTTATTTTTAAAGTTTACAGACTAGCGGCCATTTTCTAAAGTTATTCAAATACATTGGTTATAACCCGGAAGCATACTAGTGTAGGCCAATACCCAACTCAGCTTCACTTCCCAAAACATTTTTGGTCTAAATCAGTTGAAATTAAAGTAACAGTTATTGTCCTTTAAATGCGAAAGTTCAAATACCCCTCCCTGTCTGTGAACTGTTATCTTTCTATATTGCATAATATATTATATGACTACTTAAACAGATCCGTCATAAAGAAACATAGTTACATATCCAATGTCCACTATATTGCGTCCATTGTATCAAGCGGGAGAACTCTGTTACTATTTTTACACTACAACAACACGCTCTTTATACAAAAGTTGGATCAAGACGTACTCGAAGCAGCTGATCTTGACGTTGTTGGAAATACAGTTTTTCTTCTTCCTTAGGCCTATTATACGTACACACTTCGATTGAAATTCCTGTGCACTAAAGTCGCTCTTAGTTATGATATGCATTGGCTTTTCTGTATTTTTTGTACATGAAAAATAGATAAAAAGTAATAAAATATTTAATACAGAAAACAGCCGCAGGTTATCAATTCAGCTAGACAATTATGCTTGTATATTTTCGGATCAACAGAAATATATTTTGTAAATCAATTTAAACGGTTTACTGTTTCACTGTAAAGTATTTCTATTACAAGATGTTTGTCAAGTGAGTGTTAGAAATATTACCTGAACGTATACAAAACGTAAACAAACGTCGGATGTTTTTAAACTGTTATAAACGGTGTTTTGTTTGTGAATGTGTATGTCTTATGTCGGTTTGAGAATCAAAGTTTTGATTTTTGAAACTGAAATGGAATAAATACTAATGTTTCTATGCTAGAACATGCTTGAAATCTTATTGTTAATACGTTTGTTCCAGTTAAAACACGGTTACGCTAACGTTAGCGGGCGGTGACGTCACTGTTTTTGCTGCTCTACTATATTTTATCGTTTTTATGGAAAGTAGTCCAGTAAAGATACTTCAGAAAATGGGAAAAGCACAAGACTTGGTACATAACTACTTTAGGGCAAAACACTAAACATGAACATGAGACCCACTCCAAAAAACTCAATATGGCCGAAAAATCCAAGATGGCCGCCATGCATGTATCTATTTTCAAAAATACCTAATATTATCTATAAAACTTATATGGACACTTACAGTCATCAGTATAATAAGCTAAAATCACCTGTTTGAATAAATTCAAATATATTATAATATTAACAAAAATACCGCTCTTCCAACAAAAAATGAAAAAAAGTTGTCTCCCTTGGATAAAATTTGCTATTAAGCAGAAGAAAAGTCAGAATGCATTTATCATGTTTATGCGAGTCAAAATTAAGTATATAATGGTAACTGGCATATCAAGAATGTTTAAAATGGCAACAGACCTGTGCAGAGCTTTACAACAATTGTAGATTATTATAAATACATTCGAACTTCGTTAACTGGAACCCGTCAGGACCGACAAAATGTATTTGAGTTATCAGTAGTTTGAGTAGTGTAAGAATATATTATAAAAATGAATTTAGTTAGAACCTGACGACAGGTTCAAGTGAAGAATGGTGATCGAATTAACAGAGTTTGAGCAAGCGAAGTTTGTCTGTAGTGTGTATTAAGTAGTGAATAAATGACATGTATTTGACTTTGTCATTAGTTTTCGCGACTCAGAATTTGTTAGTGTTGATGTATTCATTTCAATTTATTTACACTAAGAGAACTAATGGCACTTATATAATTCATTAACTATGTTAGTGCGATAGACCATGTGAACATCCCTGGCCTGTCAGACTATCATGATGTCTTTGGGAAAAAGTCCTTACCGGTTGATCAGTGTAATCCAACTTACATTTGCATGTTCCTGTGATTTTCTGTTTTTTGTCAAATTGTAGCACACTGTGCCATAACAATAGTTTTATAGTTTAATGTCATAAGCATATAATGTACAGTCACTAATGCCCTGGTCACTCTCAGACGAAGACCATGAAAACCATACTGTATCCTGAAAATTTTGACGCGGTGGGGACAGGGGTTAAACTCGAAAGATGTGCAGTTCTAAAGTCCCTTACAACATCCTTGCCAGGTTCTCACGGCATCTAACATGTTTACACTAATTTTCTTACCACACGCATTTTCACGTCCAATGCGTTCTAACTACATTCTTAGTACGACCGGTCAGATTGCACCTCTCGCTTACCATGCTTTAACATGCCTTATACTGCTCTACAATCGCCGTTATTATACTACGCCTCGGCCTCCTTTTCCTTCCTTTGCAATTATGTCTGCGTTACATCAACAACAATCAAATACATATACGAAAGCCCCCCCCCCCCCCCCCCCCGAGAAATCAGAGCGTTTATAGATGCTTAGTGGAAGCAAGACATACGAGGTATACGAAGGTCCAGAAATCACTACAAGCTACCAGTGCTGCTGAGTTCGTGGTTATGTGGTAATTCCTGATGATGTGCGATCATAGTGATGGGGAATTGGATCCAGTATTCATACTCAAATCTCGAAATCTGAAACAAACACGGTGAGAACCTGCTGCAAACATAGGCATGTTAAGCATCGAAAGAACGTATTGATAACCTAATGCGGTATTCTACAATGTGGCATGGACGTAGCGTGGTCATAGCACACGAGCGTAGATAAGACATAGTGAGAACTTCATTGACGTAGCAAGAATGCAATGACAACCCAGTGACAGTGCAATGAGCACGCCATGCAGTCATTTCCGTCCGCACCACGCTTGTACTATGTCCTACTAGGTTTTAGTTACATCATTACTACGTCCTTATTAAGTTCTTCCTGCTTACTGATTAGACCACGTCCTCACTACTTTTGTTTTGAATATGTCCAAAGTTCGACCGATTCCTCTACACTCGTGGAAACCATAATTATCATGTTCTTATCGGTGTCTACTGTATTCCTTCTACATCGTACAAGTTCTTACTGCGTCCTGACAGTTTTTAGGACGTAGTGGGAACGTGGCTGAGTGTGATGGGGGTATAAATTAGGAGCAGAATCTATCATTTCTACAAAACAAAATGTGCTCTAATATCTATTTCTGGACATTTGTACTGAAATTAAAATATATTAGAAAAGAACATATTGAATGTGAGCACTTGAGGATTTATCTAATAAGCACATGTATTCAAAACACAATTTTAATACCAATTTACTAGTTTTAAGACAACAAATATTATCTATTTACCATTTGAAAGGCTATGCCACTACCAGTTAAACAGTCCAGTTTTAGAATAACACTGTCTTGTCAAACAAATCTAACCAGTACAGCTCGCGCTTACTGGTGAATCAAGATTTGAATGCATTTTCTAAACCTTCCTACAAACAAACTGTTCATATTATATTTATTTGGTACAGATGGTGGTTTTCGATACTCTTCTTTACAACAAAACATGTCAAGTAACTTATCAACCATCTGTTCACACAAAGATTAGGGCTATAGTGTGCATTTCTGCATCGTCTGCTACACCTCTTGGACATACTGAAAACTGTTGCCCATTACGTCGGGCACATATGGAGGTCAGATGTTCCATCACTTTCTAAAATTCCAAGTCAAGAAAAATACGGTTGACCAGAGATCTTTGATATATTGGAACCTTTCTAATTATAGTTTTTGCCTCTAGTACCTGAATCTCATACCAATAGCTCCTCAAGTGCATTTGCAACCTAGATAAAGCAAGGCTGTCGATGAAGACGTAATTTGTCAAAAGTGCTTATAATAAATGCTCTGCACTGCCTTATGCAAGTTGTAGACAATCTCGTGCTTGTGTGTACTGACACGAGTATCTGATATGTACTTTATTTCAGATTTCAGCTCACTATTCAGAGTAATATATTTCACAGAATAGTTGTCCGTGAAAGCAACTTTTATATTTTCAGCCTTACTCTTCTTTGTTATACAGTTAGCATTACATAATCAATGATTATGTGATCAATTTATTATGCTGGTATTGTGACTAATTATAATAAGGAATGTTGTTTCATTTGATCCTACTACCCGTTGCTATAATCTATTCTTGTATTTCGAAGTCTCAAACCGAAATGGGTAGTTGTTGTACTTGGTGTCATAGCTAATTGACCTTCATATTCTCTTTATATTACCTACCATCTTTAAACAAGGTTTCATAAAGAAGTCTTTAGAATTTGCACTTTTGAAGTTATTGAAGAATCCGCCATTTGCGAATGATGGACGGACATACAGACGGACAAAACGATGTACAAAAGGAGAAAATAAGATAACAAGCATGTTTTTAATTTTTCCTCCTATCTATGTAAAATTTCTCAAGAAACAATCTCTCCTAATTTTGAAGAAATGCAGGATGAAACTTTTTGTCATATTCGTGCACTATTTGTTGCCATAGCAATAACATTTATTGCCATAGGAACAAATTTAATTGACATTGGCATTCTCCACATTGCAATTTATCCATGTACCACGTATCATGAAAACATCTGCTGTAGTTTTAAAATTATTGCAGTATCCCACTTTACACGGCTGACGTATTGACGTGCATATGGGGGCAACCCATAAGTCCCCCTCTGGCTAAACACTGGTAAGAAAATAACAACAATGTTTCAATATGCTGCTGTGGAGGGAATGCAAGTAAAACAATATCAATTACATAGTAAAACAAAATATCCTTTAAAATATGAGAAAACGCAAATGATAATATTAAACTAAGTTTTAAAGGCTAGATTTTAGCCGTTACCATGGAAACAGAAAGAAACTAACATCATTTGAATTGTTATTTTTGCATTTGATGAAAAGTTAGGATTTATCTTATCATATACATTTATATTTGGTGCATTTTGGGTATGAATGTAAATATAATGACCTTTCATTAGAATCTTGTTAAAGGTAAATATTGAGGTTTGGCGGCCATTTTGGAAAATGGCCGCCGTATCGTCCATCTTGACAGATATCAAATCGGTCCCATGAAAAAAATGTTGTTTTTTTTTATGCTTTAATAAAAAGCTGTGCCAATTTTGGTGCTTTTCCCATATTCTGAAGTATTTTGGCATTTTCCGTTACGAATTGATCGGACTAAGAGGAAATGTAAGAATCAATACTATGTATAGCATTTTAATGTACTACTTAAATTTTTGCTCACAAACTCAGTTATACTTCGCCAGAATAATTCAGTCGGGCTACTCCCTCATGAAATTATTCCGCGGACGTATAACCTCTTTTTAGTGTAATAATAATATTAAAACACGATATTTCTATACGTTAGTTTGATTCTAATATGCCCTTTACCTAAAACAGAAGATAAAGTACATTATTGGTCCTAACAAAATCATTCACGTCATCGCCCGTTAACGTGACGTCATGTTCGAATAAACGTGTTTTAACGGGAACAAGCGTATTAGAATAAGATTTCAACTATGTTCTGGCATGGATTTTATTTTTATCTAATTCACGTTTTTTATCTTTTTTTCAAATGTTTCCAGCAAACATTCATACTTATAGTATACCGTAAGTAGATCAATAACGACCATAAGACATATTAGATGTAACTTTATATACAAAATCTATGATACTTTCGGACTAGTTCCTTTGTTTAATATTGCAACAGGTTTGCTATTTTTATTGAATTCCATACACTGTATTTGAATGACCGGCTAAGTACATGATATTAATCGCACGACTTCATCAAATGTCTGCAACATCTTGAGATTTCAGACAAGGCTGAGATCCAAATGCCCAATTTGTAATGTTTTCAATAGTTTTTGAATATATGCTCTTGAAATTCATTCTTTCACATATATTACACATAGCTCTTTGATAGACTTGTAAATACCCTGGTGAATAAAACTGACTCTTTCGTTTAAGCAGTGCAGCATATTCATTGACGGTAAGATTTTTCAAGTAGGTTCCAAGATCCTTGATTGACTTGAAATCGTCTGTTGCTATATATGTTCCTTTGGGAAACAATATTTTCGATTCTCCCTTACTACCGCCACGTGTCAACATTATCAGATCGTAGTTGAAATTTTCGTAAAATTTTTCAGTGATATATTGATGACATAAGGCATTCTCAAATGCTAAATAAAATTTGTAAGTTGTATTCAAAATTTGAAAGCAGTTTTCATCATGTGTGAAATGAGTTCCACAGTTCCACTTTTTACCACAACTTCCCAAGATGTCTACATCAATATATTTCTTCAATTCGTTAACATACTCTTGTCTTTTCGAGTGTGTTCTGCAGTGTGATGCTATCATCAAAAGTGTCTTGTTTTTATTTTGGGCTATTGACTTGAAATCTCTCCTTTCCTCATGTTTGCGTTTTAGTATTTCTCCATATGGTAGAAATATGTCTGTGTTATCCCTGTCATAGGTCATTGTCCAATTGAATTTATATTCTGTATTTTTATACCACCAATTGCCACCAGCGCCGTATGTAAGCGGGGACTCGTGAGCCGCAAAAATCCAAACTTGGCCGTCTGGACGTGTAAATCTAAGCTGTCGTGGCATTTTTCGGCCATCAAATATAATTGCCTGGCTTTTGTTTGCATCTGTTCTACCAAAACTCATTTTGCAGTTGTTGTATTTACATCTTTTAAATCCACAGTCCATAGCGTACTTGCGATGAACTCTAATAAAAGGAGGCGGATTATACCAAAGTATTTCAAACGTCCTGTTTCTGTTATACATTTTACTTGAAATCTGAATGCCCTCTAAACTCTGGAAAAACAATATATTGGCATTCCGTTTACATTTTACTCCTTTAATCGCTCTTGATCTTATCAGAAAATATGTTCTATATTAAAGTATTTCTGCACATTTGATAAACCGGAAGTAATGGCGTAATGTAATCTATCCAGAAAGCATAGGATAACCATGATTTGGCGTACGGAAATGAAAACCATTTAATGAATTTATTGTAACCAGTACTAGGGCAACGTTACTATTATTCTAAAGTTAAGGTATGATACTGAAACATCTGACAAGTAAAATAATTTCTTAAAATTTGCTCAAAATATTTATTTTATTTATTTATTTTGTTGGGTTTAACGTCGCACCGACACAATTTTAGGTCATATGGCGACTTTCCAGCTTTAATGGTGGAGGAAGACCCCAGGTGCCCCTCCGTGTATTATTTCATCACGAGCGGGCACCTGGGTAGGGCTCAAAATATACGAATAGCTTTAATCATAGGCAAATACCTAAAAACTAGCGCACGGACTTGTACATTTTATTTCACCATTTCTAGGTCATATGCTAATGATTATTCGAAACCATGAAAAGTTTCATTAAAATCTACATTGCAGAAAATATCTATTCTGAGTGACTCGAAAAGGTTGTAAAATAGTAATTTTCCCATAGACACCCACTATGACAACCTGCGCGAGGCAAAACATTTTCAAATCAGTCTAGCAAACAATCGAGTACACGAACTTATCTTTTTCATTTGACGAATTGAATTTTACAATGTATATTCTGAAGTTTTGAAACAAATGCAGAATTAACTTATTTCTAAGTTTGCGTAATCTTTATGGTCTTCGTCAGAACAATTTGTACTATACTAATTCTAAGTTTCTGTAATCTTTATAATATTTAGCAGAGCGATAATGTACTATTTTAACTGTAAGTTTGTTTAATATCAACGATCATTATTAAAACAATATATGCAACATTATTTTCTTAGTTTGTGTAATATTTATAATATTTAGCAGAACAATTTGTACTATATTAACTCTTAATTTGTGCAATATCAATGATCTTTATTAGAACAATATATGCTACATAAATTCTTACTTTGTGTAATCTTTATGATCTTTAGCAGAACAATGTGTGCTATATTGATTCTTAGTTTGTATAATCTATAAGATTTTAGCAGTATATTTCTTCCATATCAAAACTTAGTTTGTGTAAACATAATGATCATTAGCGTTTAACAATCTCTACATCTGCATAGGGAGATGTTAAATTCATTGAAAAAAAAATATTGATTAAGAAATGATTTTTAGCAAAAGAGTGTTTTAATACTATTTATGCACGATGGGAGGTTATACGTCGGGCGTAATAATTTCACGAAGGCGCAGCGCGACTGAAATTATTTGTCAAAATACGTTTTAAGAAAATTACGACTGTCTTGCAAAGAAAGGTCCTAAAATATGTTTACAAAAGTCCTTTAAGTCATTACATATGTTAAATATTATTGTTATCCTTAATAACACATTGCTCGGTCAAATGTACGGACACATATTGTCAAAACCTTATTTACTGAGATAAGCTATTTAGCAGACTGGCATCAGTCGTTAGAGTCATTAAATGTAAAGCACTTGGCCATAAAATCAATCCTCTTTGATAGCACTTTCTAAATTTTTTTACAATATCTCTAACCTCTGACTCTAACGACTGGACAAATGCGATCTGAGCTAGGCAGTTTTCATCCTAGCTATAATAATCACCATCTCATTAGAGATCATTGCAAATGTGTTCATGATGTAACATAACCCCTGAATGACTCCAGTGCCCTGGATCATTCTCCTTAATGACCTTCACAGTCTGTATAGAAGTGCTTGCCAACGTTTTATTTTCTTTATACTTTCATAAATGTATCATCTTTAAATTGCAAATTAAGTAGAAATGAGTGTTTAGTACCAAAAAAAAAGAGTATCAATAGTTTATTGTCATGTTAAATCATGCTTTAGATGCAGTTACAGTCCTTAACTAGTTAATACTTGAACTGTATGTAGAAGAAAATGATTATAAAACCAAACAGATATTGATTATCAAAGCTCTGTCCTCGAGATCATCATAGGACAACAGAAAAAAAAATATAAAAAATTAGGTAACAAGAAATTAATGCTATAAATCTTAAGAAAGCTTTGAATTAATTACTGACAGAATATATTTTATTGAAACACATGAGAAGTGGTTGTTTTTACTAATTTTTACACTGGAAATTCAAAAGCGTTTATAACATTTTACTCGAGGTAAACTGCCTAATTATAAATACTGTTGTATACATATTCAGGTCCTTAGCAGCAGGAAACTTTTCATTGCCGTAGCTGCCAGGGTTCAATTCCCGACTCTGCATCTTGTTTTTCTTGATTGAGCAAATTAAAGATAGTTTAGAAACAAAAACTCGTATTTTAATGTTCATAATATGACCGAACTTTAATTTAAAAGAAAAATCATTCGTAGCCATAATTTGTAGGTCAGTGCCTTAGATGAGAGAAAGTTTATTAATCAAATCACACAATCGGTCGAAACAATAACTGGCAGTCATACCATTTAGTAACTTTCATGATATACTGTAATTATACTTTTGCACTGTTCACATAATTTCAAGAGAGGCCTCCATAGCCGAATGGTAAAGGTTCCAGACTTCACATGAGATGTTTCAATTCTTCATGCGCATAAACCGTCCGGGTGGCTTATATATGGAATTTTGGCGATTTTAATCTGATGTCTGCCCATGCCTGGAACAATGCCTAGAGATGCCCCTTGGGTCTCTTCCTCTGCTATTAAATGCCATCGCATGATCAAACTGTGACAGTGTGACTATACCCCAACTACATACCCCGAAAAATACCAAAAACAAACAATAAAAAGTTCAAAAATGTCTAATAAAACATAGTTCAAAAATATCTAATAAAACAATACTGAATTATTGCCTACTTCATCTGTCGAATTCAGAACTTGGTCAAATGTGTCTTTAATTTATACTTAGGAAGTTTGTGCGAGGCATTGAAAGAAAGGAGATGTTAAAACAATTGTTTTAGATATATAATCTATTAGATAATCAGGAATTCTTTATGAAATTATACATGTACTATCTATTATTGGTTCTGTAAACAAGAGCTGTCCGTAAGACAGCGCGCTCCACTATTCGGCGATTTGACACAATATATGTCTCTATAAGAGACCTCTATTTTAAGAGGAATACAACAAATGGGCATAATTCTGTCAAGAACACAAATTAGAGTTAGTCGGATTGTTACCACACATGCAGGTGATGATGGTAAAGATATATTTTGAGTTTCAAGTCATGATCTTATAGAGTACCAAAATTATGTGAAGAAACCAAGTTTGTCAAAAGATTAAAGTATGAAAGGGGCATAATTCTGTCAAAAATACAATTAGAGTTACAGGGAATGTAACCACACATGCAGATGATAATTATAAAGAAATATTTTAAATTTCAAGTTATGTCTACAAACGAAAGTTTCGATTAAATTTAACATGAAAATAATTCCAAGTATAACAACTTTATGACCTTGACCTTGGGTATAATGAGCCCAGGTCCTGCACATACTTTGTATGCTGGACAATGTTTTTGTGAACCTACAGTAAGATATAAGCAATAGTAACAAAGATATGTCAGAAAAAAGGTGGCCGAAAAACTTTAACCTTAAAAATAACCTAAGTACAACACCTTGGTGACCTTGACCTTTGGTATAATGGGCCTGGCCCCTCCACATACTTTGTTTGTGTGCTAGACAATGTTTTTGTGAACTTACAGTAAGATATAAGCAATAGTAACAAAAATATGACAGAAAAAACAAAGGTTGCCGAAAAGCTTTAACCTTAAAACTAACTAAGTATAACACCTTGGTGACCTTGACCTTATGTATAATGGGCCCAGCCCCTGCACATAATTTGCTTGTATGCTGGACAATGTTTATGTGAAGTTACAGTAAGATATAAGCAATAGTAACAAAGATATGACAGAAAAACAAAGGTTGCTGAAAAACTTTAACCAAGAAAGGTCACGCCGGCGCCGACGCCGAGGCGAGTTGAATAGCCTTCCTAATTTCCGAATATTGGAGTTAAAAATTCATATTACTAAATATATCTATACTAATTGACCACAGAAGTCTATCTAACGTTTTCAAAAACAGTTCTTATCATATTATGATAAAAACATAAACTCCTGTCATATTGTCCAATGAAAGTAATAAAAAATATTTTGAAGGGTGTAAATGTTAAAAATATTTAACGTTTAGCGATTCAGCAACTATAAATGCTTGAGCATACATCTGCAGGGAATTTACAACATGGTTAAGGTTTTGCTTTCTTTCATTTCTAGAGAAAAATCAAACATCTGGTACAGGTGATTTGAAATAGTTCAATTAATCTTGTTGCCGGTCAGTTTAGGGTGGCTATTGACAGGTGGAACTAATTCCTCTTCATGACATTATATAACCCCAGAATCGCATTTTATAAGTCTGTTGAGATGAGCCTAGAGAGAAAATGTTTTTTCTTGGAAAATATTAGTGTCAGTATGAAGAAAGAATAAACTTTATTACAGATAACTTGATCTCAACAGACTTTGTAAGATGAGCCTAGAGAGAAAATGTTTTTTCTTGGAAAATATTAGTGTCAGTATGAAGAAAGAATAAACTTTATTACAGATAACTTGATCTCAACAGACTTTGTAAGTCTAGCTATTTAGTAACATGTTCACATATGCTGTTTTAGTTCGTTTAGTGCAAAGTTGAAGTAAAAATACTTGCTTCACTTGTTTGGCTGTCCATCCATATTTTGGCCATTCCAGATCTTGTCTCAGAGTTGTACACGAGCAAAAGTAATACGCAACTGAACATACCAATCAGTACCTGGAAAAAAATCAACGTTATACAATCGTACACATACTACAGAAATCCTGTCAAAAACAGCTGGCATAGATATAATAATAAAATATGTGCAAAGACCCTTTGGAAGTATAGAATGCAATCAAGCATTATAATTTCAGACTCGGTTTGACTGAGTCTGTTCATGATGTGTAATGAAATGTGCAGCACCATTTACGCCACCTGGCCTCGGCTTAACATATTATAGTAAAAATAAAAGTTCGCCATGACCTGTTAGGACCAGAAAATATAACAACACCGAGTCCATGTACGAGGCGACTTCTTACAGGCGCCACACGGCTCTTATAGAATGTTGTTTTGATAGTCAATGAAGTCTGTAAAAAGATCCTTTGGAAGCACAGAAGGCAACCAAGCGGTTTGACTGAGTGCTAACTCGATAAATATAAGTATGTCTGAAAATATTAATGTACCTTAAGCAAACCATTTGTTCACTAGATATTTTACCATGTTTGAACTCGTTATCATTTACCGCTCCTTCTCATATCCATGATTAAAAGATCAGCTAATTTTGGTTTCATGAAGTCCATATGATACTTCTGTATAACAGTTAACAGAATCTTGCTTAATCCGGTACTAGGATGTGTGAGGGGTGTTGCACATTTCATTACCTCCTAAGAACATACTCAATCAAACCGAGTCTGCTATTGTGTAGCTTCGTTATATTCTATGCTACAAAAGGCTCTTCGTATATATTTAAGCAAATATTATGCGTCTACTAAAGATAATCTTTTACAGCCCCAACACGATTCGATTTGTATTTGTACCATGTGAATATAAATCTTTATGGTATTTACAGCTTTTCCAGAAATGTTAACTGAAGACCCATTTTTATTTCATTTCTACTTGTTATAAGAAAAAGTAAAGCAGACAAACAAAAAAGTAGCAAACTGTCTAATAACTATACAAATAAAATATAAATCTAAGATGAAGTAAGACATTATTTATGCATGCATTTTTATCCAGAATGACCAAAACCATAGGCATATTCTGAAAGTAAAAGTCAAAGTTTAATGTGATATATCCTTTTTACACAGAATATCGGCAGTCATAATTTTATCATTTTTTAGGAAAGTTTTAAATTTTCTTAAGTCATACTGTACATAGATATGATGTTGCAAATATTTCTTGGTAGAGCCCCATAATTTTACATAATCACAATGATTTAAACGATTAAGTGCACATGACTTTAATTTAAAGTTATAACACCCATTGATTTCAAAATTTGTGATGTGTATGATGCTGAAAAATTGAATACTTTTTTTAATTACACGCTAATATTTTTAGAATTTGAAAAGTTTGAAAAGTAGTGGCGAGAGTCCAGTATTTTCACCATTTGCACGTGCACCCACAAGTATGGCATATCAGCGGAAAGAGTATTGATTTTTCTGTCCAACTGACCGGAAATGGCACTAAAATCACGTGCAAAAGCACATTTAATTAGCAGTTGAAATACATGTAGTATATCATACTGGCTGAAAAAAATGGCTGAATCTAGCTGCAATTTTCGCAAAGAGCAGAGGGCATTTTGTACGACACGCGGACTGCTTGGCATCGGCGCATCAGAAATTAAAGCCGACTTGTACAAAGTGTACGGGGACAGTGCAGAAGCCATACCGTACTATTGTCCGATGGGTATCTCTCTTAAAGAGGGGAGAACAAGCACCAAAGATGAGGCCCGTCCTGGGCGCCCTCTTACTGTGTGTCTGACAAAGACATTGATGCTGTGAAAGTAATAATCGAGGAAGATGCCAGATGCACAGTGGAGCAGAAAGGGGAAATATTGGGCCTTAATTCGTCAGCGGTTTCTCTTATTTTGAAGAAAGGCTAAACCTGCGTAAGGTTTGTGCACGCTGGATATCGCATTTATTTACCCCTGAGCAAAAGAGGGAGAGGGTAGAAAAAAAGAATCCGCCCTGATCGTCAAATATAAAAACAAGAAATCTAGGCGTATCAAAGAAAATGTTGTGATAAGACGTGGCTGTACTTTTTTTATCATCATATGATAATAGATGGATTCTGAAAATCATAAATCAAGTTAAGCCCTTTAGAATACTCTTTTGTAATGTTTCAGCGACTAGAATGTAGTTTATTGTTTTATTTCTCTTTGATGTCTTCTTACCAAAGTCATGTTGCTCTGTTTTTATTGCCGCCGCCGCCTCGCTCCGTTTTCAATACTTATGACATACTGACCCCATTTTTGCCCGCTTTGTACTTGTTTACGATAAATTTATACCCTAATGGGTAATGACCTAATGTCATGGCGGGCATCGGTGGGGTCATTTAATATCCGTCAGCAGTTGACCAGTGCAAACCTTATATATACTGTGAACCCTGTTAGTTATATTTTAGAAATGTCTGTTCTTCTTTTTTCTTTATGCCGTCTATCTTTTTTCGGAATGAATTATCTGTGTTGAGCAAATATGAATTTCAATTTCGTAACAAGTAAAATACTACTTATAGGCCACGTATAAATTCATCAAACAGAATCACTCATGTTACTCACATGAATAATCAGTCTTTAATGTTAAATGATCTCTTGAATATGAACTATATCTAATATATTATATACTTGATAATTATGTCTGGTGATGTTGAAAGTAATCCGGTTCCCATTATTAGTAAAGAACACTGCCTTTCAATATTCCATCAAAATATTCGGAGTATACGGAATAAATTTGACTTTATCACAGAAAACCTTTTAGAAATGGATGTACTATGTTTCACTGAAACTAAACTAGATTCAAATATACAAGATATAGATATGCAGTTATCGGGCTTTGAATATATGTTCAGAAAGGATAATTCGTGTCATACAGGGGGCTTTCTAGTTTATATATCCGCATTTTTAAGGTCGAAAAGATTATGTAACTTAGAGAGTATTCTTCCAGAATCAATTTGGGTGGAAATTAGAGATAAAAAGCAATCGTATTTATTATGTTCAATATATAGACCACCCCATTATAAGGTCGATTTCTGGGATAAACTGAACAGTTGTCTTGAAATGGCATTAGAGTTAAGGCAACATGTAATAAATGAAGATCAATTAAATATAAATAATCAAAAATTTAAAGATGTACGTTTAGTAAATAGCATGACCAATAGTATTAGTACACCGGCAAGAATTACGCAAAATACGCAAACATTACTAGATCCAATAGCAGTAACTAACAATATACATGTTTCTGACTCGGGTACTTTTGAAACAAAAAGTGAAGTTAGTGACCATTTCGGAACCTATGTTTACCTCAAAGTTGATTTTGATTCTAACAAACCTTTTAAAAGGAGAGTCTGGAATTATAAAAAACTGACTTTGTTAAACTTAATACTTTAATTAGAAAGTAGACACAGATTGGACATTTATACATGATAATAGTGTAGACGATTCTTGTTCTAATTTTACAAAAAAAATTATGGATCTTGCAAAACAGTGTATTCCAACACATTATTCTTTAGTAAGGCCAAAAGATAAACCTTGGTACAACAGTAATATCCGAAGCAGTACACGACAGATAGATAGGCAATTTCACAAGGCTCTGAACAGTGGTAAAACAACAGATTGGGTTATATACAAAAAACTTATAAATCGAGTAAATAATATGATGAAAAATGTTAAAGAAACTTTTTATAACAACTTTGAATTCTCTTTATATGATATGAATATTTCAAATCCGCGTCAATACTGGAAAATTGTTAGAATGTTAGTAAAGGAGAACTCTTGTCAAAATGAAAGAATACCGCTATTAAAAAACAACAACGATACTTACTCACTGTCTGATGTAGAGAAAGCGAACACTCTGAATAATTTCTTTGTATCAATATCTCAGGTAGATGACACTAATACGAATCTTCCAAATTTTACTTTTAAAACAAATGCGAGACTCTTTGACTTTATTATACAAGAACGGGAGGTTACAGATATCTTAGCAAACTTAGTTACAAACAAAGCATCTGGACCAGATGAAATAAGCCATAAAATGTTAATAGAAACATCAACAACGCTTTGTGTTCCACTCTGTTTACTTTTTAATCGCTCCTTGTCTGAAGGTATTTATCCTAATAATTGGAAACTAGCACATGTTATGCCCCTGTTCAAGAAGGAAAATAAACATGAACCATCAAACTATAGACCAATCTCTCTCATTAGCTGCGTTGGCAAAGTAATGGAATGTATTATATTCAAACATATATATAACCACTTAGTAATACATGACAATTCTTTAATATTTCAAAAGCTGGATTTCTACCAGGTCATTCCACGGTATATCAACTTATTGACATATACAATCAAATCTGTAAAGCTTTAGACAACAGAGATTCTACTTGCATCATTTTCTGTGATATATCCAAAGCATTTGATAGGGTTTGGCACATAGGTCTTGTTTTCAAACTTCAACAGTATGGAATTCTTGGAAATTTGATCAAATGGTTAAGTAATTATTTAAAAGACAGATTTCAAAAAGATTTTGTGGCTTCAGCCTTTTCAAATTCAAGCTATCTAGTTATGTTTTTCTCGTTCTGTAATAGAAATCGGCCATCGTTACTTTTTGACAATGTACAACTTAACTTTGCTGAACATCATAAGCATCTAGGTGTCACATTCAGTCAGGATGGGTCATGGCATCAACATATCTCAAATATTGTATCTAAAGCATCGAAAATCCTTGGTTCTATGAAAATGCTAAAATTTAAAGTTCAAAGAAAAACACTGAATTACTTTATATCTCTTATTTACGACCTCAGCTAGAATATGCTTCTTTAGTTTGGGATAATTGTACACAATATGAAAAAGATACCTTAGAAAAATTACAATATGAGGCAGCGAGGGTATTTACTGGCCTAACAAGATCGGTTTCAATACAAAAAGTACTATATGAGATAGGTTGGGTAACACTCTCCGACAGAAGAAAAATTCAAAAATTACTTTTAATGTACAAAGCCAAAAACCAATTATTACCACAGTACTTGACACAGTTATTCCCCCTACAGTTGACTCAGCCTATGACAATCACTACTGGTTAAGAAATAATCCCGACTACGCTTCAGTAACAAGAAGAACTGAAATTTATTCTAAGTCTGTCTTACCATCAGCATTAAAACTTTGGAATGATCTTCCGTTAAATATTCGAGACTCAGAATCACTATCTTCTTTTAAAAGTAAACTGAAAGAATTATATCAACCGCCAGTAGTTCCATCTTTTTTCACTAAAGGCGAAAGATTTTCAGCCGTTCATCATGCCCGTATAAGAAATAATTGCAGTAATCTAAATTCTGATTTGTATAAGAATCATCTCTTTCCGAGCCAGTCCTGTGAATGTGGTGCTGAGAATGAAAATGCTAAGCATTATTTTTTACTTGCAAACGATATACACTTCAGAGGCGAACATTATCCATTAATACTAGAGCCTTTCATCCTCTTAGAGCAAAGAAACTTTTATTTGGCATTGACACTTTAACAGAATCCCAGAATGAAACACTGTTCAAAGAAGTACAAATTTATATTAAGGAGAGCAAAAGATTCAAATAACAAATAAAACCATTAACTCGAGTTCACCAAAACATGTAACTGCTGCAAACTTATTTAGCGAAAACTAGGGGCGGTAATGTCAGTACTAGCGGCAACTAAACAATGGTATATCTTCCTGTATGTTTATTTTTTTTTTTTATTATTTTTACACTTTTATAACATTTTGTTTGATATCTAGCAAAATAATTATTAAACTTCTTTTCAATACTTCTTTTCGATGCATATTTTCCAAAATTCTTTGTTTAAATCTTGAAATTGTACAACCAATCACACAACCTTAACACCTTACTTTTGAGCTACTTATAAACTGACTGTTCTGGGGAGGGCCCAGGATAATGTTGGAATAACTTTTGGCCCAACCCATTTGTATGTATTTGATTTAATGCTTGTATTAAATGTGATGAATACATGTGTGAATATATATATACAATAAAATATGATTAAACTAAAATTAAACTAAGCTGTACTTTTTTGAGCCTGACAATAAAGAAAATAATAAAATGTGGGTAGGCGAAAATAACGAGAGGTCCATCATTGCTCGGCGGAGCAGAAGCGTCAGGCGGGTTATGTATGCCCTGTTTTTTTTTTTTTGACTCCGATGGAATTGTGGCTCGAGTTCCTGTCCCTGAACACAGTAGTGTTACTGGTACATTTTACAAAGAAAATGTCTTCTCTGCTGTTCCCGACCACTACACAGCAAAAAGCCCAAGGACAGCGGCCCGTGGCATCAAGCTGCTAAATGATAATTAACGCCCCGGTCCATCGTTCAGCCGTAGTACAGGAATACCTCATGGAAAATTATATTGAGGTTTCACCACACCCACCATATAGCCCTGATCTCTCCCCGTGTGACTGTTGGTTGAACCAATTCATTAAATCATGAATAAGGGGGCGCCGCTCTGAAACGCGCAGCGCAGTTGGATGCGCTCTAAACCAGTGTATAAACAATATACCTAAAGAGCGCTTCCAAAATGCATTTTCTGAGTGGCTTTTGCGCCTGGAAAAGTGTGTACAGTACTTTGAAGGTCTCACTTAGTCATTTCGTGGAAAATAACTGAGGTATGGATAGCCCGCCACTGTTGCCACTACTTTTTAAACGCTCCTCGTATATTTATGTAAATGCATTATTTATTGAATAGACAACAAACAATCGCTTCTTATCATGTTACAAAAAATCGTTGTAATGATATTTCTATCAATAATGCACACGTGTGCATTTATGATGCAGCAATCGAGATTAAAAAACGCTTCTCTCATTTTATAAACCACATTATTTATTTAGAATATTTACCTAACGCGGATAAAGGGAATGTTTTATGAAAAACATGCATACCATATTTGTAAAAAAGCGTTTCATGTTCTGTGCATATAGCGGTGTACTACATATCACTGCACAGCGGTTCTCTGCATATAAAATGGGTTACCATGGTATACCATTTGGGTTGAAAGTCTGCTTTGCGTGCGCGTATTTTTCAAAATTTACGTACACATACACACACATGCGTGCACGCGTAAATAAATACTTCTACTTGCATATTTTTATACGCGCATGCGTAATTATGTAAGTGCACGCTTATATAGACGTGTTAATATATGCGTGTAATCGAAATATAAATATAAAATATAATTTACCACTGTTACAGAACAGTCATTGTTTCTGAGCTCAATCGCTTCATTTACTGTACTGTTTTAGTCCGGAAAACTACGAACAATGACTTGGCATGTATCAATGCTACCTTGTTGAAACATCTGGCGTATCACAAGTACGAGATTTGTTTTCTGTATATTTAATTGGACAACGATCAAATTCACGTGGGATTGTCAGAATAATACTACAATTGAATTTACGCCAGATAGCCTGTAGCCACGCCTACCAGTTTTCAGGGGGAACAATTCATGCTAGGCCCGACAAACAAAGGAATCAAATGGCGACGGCAGAAATATTTTGCCGGACATTCTAGTTGATTTCGGCGTACGCTACCTCTATTCACACGTATTTCTAAAGTGAAAAGACAAAACACAATCGTTAATAAGTGGATGTTCTGTAGCGAAACATAAATTCTACAAAAAACAACGATACGTTGTTGTTAAAAGCCGGGAACTGCACCAGAGTATGAGGAAAACTAAACAAGGCAGGGGGCCGAGCGGAAAACACGTAAAAAAGACGGAAATCTCTGAAACCATTATAGCTGATTTTGTGGGGTTTTTTTTAATTGTCCGTTTCTTTTTCCTTATAGAAACGTCAAATTTCGATCTCCCGGAAATCATGTAGGGTATGACTATATTAAGCAGACTAGAACATTGATTTTTATTAATTAAGGTTGAAATCAGAATGTGGATTCTGAATCCTATTTCAAAATAATTAGATAAATTAAATAAGGTAATTTACATGTAAAAATTGTCACTTGCGTCATTTAAGAAACGTCGGATTTCGAAGTACCGGAACTCATTTAAGATGCTCTTGAATATCATTGTTCAACATTATTCAGATACATAGCATTTAATGTCTAATACTTAGACATGATGTGTTTTAAGTATAAGTAAAGAAAGTTCTCTTATTAGAATTAAAACATGTAAATGATAAATAAATAAGATATAGTCCAAGGCGATGATATAGTCCATACACATATTTCAAGACATATACCGGCGCATCGCAGCTTAAAACAATGTTTGAGCCTACCAAATTTCTTTATAAAGTATACAGAATGAATGTATAATTTTTTGTTTAAGAACATATCTTCTTTATACGAAATATGCTATTTTTTCTGGAATTTTAGACGAAGTTTACGCTGTCTATTAAAATGAAATTTAGAACGAAAACACACACCGAGTGCTAAGTCAAAACTTTGAGCGCCTGGAAAATTGTTGATTAGACTCATTAAAAATAATCTTATATTAATCATAGTTTTTTATCATGTTTATTATTTGTTGTATTATCACCCAGGTATGACTTAAACTACACCAGTGGGAGATTGATGTAAACCTTAAAAATGCATAAATCATGTTTCCGGTACATTAAGGCATAATATTTACACGTTACCATTCAAATAATATAGAACATCAAATACTTGTGTTTTATCAGTACATACCAGTTACTCTGGTAACTGATGGAATATTTTTACTATTGAATAAAGAATACTAGGCACTTTTGTTAAATAAGAAAGTTAATTTTCATAGAATTTTACACTGATTTAAATGAAATAATTAAAACGTTATAACACAATGAGTGCTAAGTCGAATTGCTTTGCTTTTAAACACTCTTATAAGATTTTTAAGATCAACTATTCTTGAGGACGTCCACAGAGCCTGATACATCGTTGACAATATTCGAGGTCTGAGAGTGGATTTGGAAAAGGGAAGCGCTCTAGTATTATACTCTCTTCCCTGTGTCTGATGTAAAGGTGTCGTAACGTCACCTTTTTACCATTTTGGACGATTTTTCGGTGGTATTTATATTCTTTGACTGGCGAGTCCGGCACTAAGTTTGACGGACAAAATGGCGGCTAACAACAAGGCTTATCAGTTCTGTTATCTGATTGGTCAGTTGGAACCTGTCAATCAACACTGGCGTAAGGTCAATTGAATTGACAATAACTAAAAGAAACCAATAAGAAAAGGCAAAATGGAACATCAAAAATGAGTATATTTTGTAAACACTAATTTTCTCTGAAGTATTGAGAGTCAGAAAAGAAAATTATCAAATATCCACAATTTGTATTAGTTTTGTTCAAGACCAAGCAATTTTGAGTGACACATGTCCCCTGAAAATGCTTGATAGAATAATAATATAAAGTTCAAACGAAACACCCATAAGACAACAAACATATTCATGATGACCAGACATGAAACTCCGGGCAAAATGTTCATGTCCACTTGATGAATATCAACGAAATCTATGAGAAGATTCTTTGTAAGTCCATTGAGACGAATATACAAACATTATATGCCTCATATGTCTTTGGGGAAATAATAAAAAAGTAACAGATAATGACACATTTTTATAATAAATATTTGGGACTCGTTACTTAACAATCTATATCCCAACTCAATGAAGATTTTACATCTTCTGATCTGTTTGAAGTTTCCATTTCTAGTACTGCTTTTTGTTACTAACCAACTAACAAAAGTTTGTGTTGTGTTCAAACAGCTAGTACAAATTGTATCATTTCTCACAATCAGCTGTATAAACATCAGCTAAAATAAGGTTGTTATTTAGGTAAACTGTTTACCTGAACAATATTAAGCTTCAGTTGTTTTGTGATTTTCATATTTTGGAACATTTTAGATGGCACTGGCAGTCGGCAAAATAGAAATCAAGAAGTATATTTAAAAAAGATACACGACCGCATTAGTCAATGCACACTTTAAGCTACGAAACGCGCATGCACTCTGCACTTTTACATATGATCGGGTATTTATAAAGCAAAACAAAATGTAGTTTTTATCTAGGAAACTTTGACAAAAAATAAGACCAAAAAAGGAGAGGCCGAAAAGTGGTGGTTGGGCGAAATGACCACTTTTGAAATCGTCAAGGGATACGAAATGACCAAAAATGGGGACGAGTTGACTGGGGTCCGTGTTGACTAAGGGACGAGTTGAAAGTAAATCGTTCACAGGAGATCACTTCGTATCAGAGTGGCAGAGTTGAACTCTGCCGCAGGGGATTCAGGTTTATGACGTTTTACAAGCTATTTCCACTGGAGACTTGCAACGGATTATACTGTCTAACAATACAGCTCAGAACACCTGCACACCCCTTTTAAAAATATTATCTATTTTATTTGGATTTTTTCATCCACCAATCAAAATGTACAGTTTTAATCAGCTGTTAAATGACCCTCACCTCAGATATAAACAGGAAGTAAAGTAGAAATCAATATCGGCCTGCGGCCGGAACAATATTTAAGACACTGAACGACGCTTAACCAAAGCTGTGACAATTTCGATTTCTTTGGTAAAATTACTGCCTTTGGCAAAATTGATCAACTTGTAATGTTTGCTTTCAAGTATGGCGATGTATCATCGTAGATGTTCGTCTTATATTACTTTGCATCTCCAGCCAACTGTATGCGTGCAGGACGCAGACGTAGCATAATCATTACATATCCACACTTTTTATTATTTTAGCAGTTTTATTCAGGTTTATGTAATAAACATTATGCGATGTATTAATGTTACATCAGCTGCGGTATGTGCATACTAATGAAAAATGCTTCGGTCCATGTTTTCTACAAAATAGATAGATGCAAAAAAGATCACAAATAAAACGTGTCTTTGGTGAATAACATAATAAAATTAAACAGAAATATTAAATAGAGCATAAAACATGCAAGAATCTACAAAGTTCCCAAATTTAATCAGTGGCAGCCCATACAACCCGCATTATTTTACCTCAGTCTCTCGGACAGAATGGCAACATGAGGAACAATCAAGTTGTTTCTTTATGATATGAAATTATACTCCTGTTTCAATACTGTCGAACAATTAAAATTATAAAAACTAAGTAAAATTCCAGTGCAAAGTTATAAGTGCAACACCGCCGATTAAAGACCCAGGCCCTTACATTTCACAGGCTTAAACCTGATATAGGTGTTTGCTAGTTCTACAGTACGTGTTAAGTCTCTCTTTTCATTAAAACAGAAATGGCATTATGCATATAAGCTACACAAACAGAAAATTACAATGTACTGAGATGTTTTCATATAAAACAGTTCATGTTCATGATGGTTTATGTTTGAATATGAATGCACAGTTTAAGTTTTATTTTCTGCGTCGTACAAAAACAGTATTTTTACATATTTGGTAGACTGCTAAAAATTGTTGTGTTTTAATTTTTAATTTTATCTTTTTTTTTTTGACCCTCCACCACCCCGACTTAATTTTTGCCAAAAAAATAATAAAAATACACCCTAAAACAGAAAATAATAAAACGATGGCCTTATCTGTAGATCGTAAAACTATATCTTAAGTGCAAATCCGAAATAAAACATTGTTTAATATACACTTACCTTAAGCGTTGTGTTTGATGACAGCATTGTATTAATACGGAGAAAAAAGTACATAAACGTCGGTGAAAAAAGAGGATAAAAGCACGCAACTTATTACATTTATGCTTAAAAATAAATTGTGCGAAATTCATTCTTTAGTACAATTTGTTGAATGATCGTAATGAAATACAGCTGCATTAAAGTGTCCAGTTTATTTCAAGGATATATATTGAAACAAATTCAGCTAAAATATAACACATCCCCAAACCTCGTTAAATAAGTCATTTCCGATGTATTCTAGCGGAAATTGCTTGTATTTAATGTTTAATTTTCTTTTTACAATAAAGATAAAACTCGAATTTTAATATACATGTATGACATTTTTCTATGCGACATGTTTTCCTGTGAATTTTGTTTTTGCACACAAAACTTAATATACGAACCATTAAAACACATTTATGTTCCGGCAATCCACATCCAGCCATACCTCTTTTATTACACAAAACACATGTATTGATATTAACTAAAGCGCAAATGTTTATATTGCACCACATTACAAAAGCCCGTCTCATTATAATGCAAACGGAAACTGATATCAAAACAATAAAGTTAGATACCTATGGGTTTCAGACAGACAAGAGATCGTTAAATGCTATACTTATTGGAACAAAGAGCTTTTTAAATTTCTTCTTTCAACAAATGACATTCGTGCGTGTTCGGAATGAAATGAAATAAAATTTGAAACAGGTAAAAGTAATGTTTCTATCAATATCCATACAACAAAATATTTGCAGAGTATGTGGAACACAAAGATTTTTAATTCAAATACTTCAGCACAAATCAAATGTTTGACCTCGGCTCCTGGACACATACCGTACGTTATCATTAATATAGGCCTAATGTTTAGTGCAACAAATAAACTTTAACAGCAGAGCTACCGGCGCCGCGAAGCGGCGCCGACAGCGTCGCATTACGGTTAGACGTGTGAAAAATAAAATGAATAAAACTGTGAATAGAATTACAATAGACTTGAAAATTCGTGGTACTTTTTTTGAATCGGTGTTGTTCGGGTTTCTTCCAGTACACAATGCTCATAGCAGTTCATCAGTAAGACGTCAGTAGACGCTTACTGTATACGGTGGACAAAAGCGTTTCACTTACTGCTTTGATCGTTGAATAAAAATGTAAATGCGCGTCTGATGATAAGAATTGAGTAGTTAATACATTTTCTACAACGAAAGAAAAGAAAGATAAAATACAAAATTTTCGTCACGCTGCCATAACTGAAATTTATTATATATACTTATATTTGTGTTGATGACGTCATACTTCCACATTGCTCCAAAGGTTAGCGAGTTCGCGTTGAAGAGCAAAGGCCGGGTGTTCAATCCTCACCAGAAGCAACTTTTTTTTTTAAATTTCTTTTTTATTTCAGTTTTATATTTTAGTTTTGAAAGTATTGTAAAAACTCAAGGAAATTTAACAAGTGTTTTGTTAGTGATGTCAGGTTCCAATGTACTTTCTGTACAGTAGTCAGTAGATAAAACTTTTTTTTTTTTTAAATAAAAAGGTTTTGGCATCAAAATATACAGGCATTGAACTGTGAAAAGCACATAATGCAAATAGTAGGAATCTGACCAACTCTGACTGTGATATTCAGAGTGATAGAAGAGTTTATGAAACAAAAAATGTAGATAGTACTTTTTTTAAGTGATTTATGTGTACAACAAGAGATATTTCAGACAATTGATAATTTAGAAAGTGCAAATATGTCACAAGCAGATCTTGATGAGGCTTACAATAGGTTTATTGACATTGTTCATGGTGAAATGTCTTCCAAATTGAAAAATAAGATTGTAAGATGCCATTCCAGTAAAAGATCAAATAAAAAACACAGAGTAAGAAAACCCTGATGGTCTAATCACTTAACAGAGTTATGGCAAAATATGTGTATGGCTGAAAAGCTATGGCTTAAGTGTAATAACGTGAATAGGCAACAGTTAAAGCATATTTATGTTATGAAACGTAAAGAGTTTGACCGTAATGTGCAAAGTGCTAAGAGGCAATATGTTTATAAAGCACAGGCTGAACTGGAAGCTGCAGTATCACAGGATTCCAGATCTTTTTGGAAAAACATTGGTAAAATAGGTATTGGTAATGAAAGGATGAAAAAGATACCCTTTGAAGTTAGGTTGCCTGATGGGTCCATCAGTTCTGATCCTGGTACTGTGCTGCAAAAATGGGGTTCAGATTTTGAAACGCTTCTTAACTCTGTGAACAGTACTGATAATGAAATTTCTCATGATGATCACATTACTTATGATACTAGTGGCATTGCTGAGGATGGGGTGTTTTCCAACAATTTATTTACTATTGAAGAGATCCATAAATGTATCTTGCAAGCGAAATCTGGTAAAGCACCAGGTCATGACGAGATCCCAAATGAATTGTTGAAAAATGACTTAGCCATAGCAATGTTGCACAGTTTATTTAATAGATGTTTTTTAAGTGGCAATGTGCCATCGGCCTGATCGAAAGGTATCATTACCCCTATTTCAAAGTCGTCTACAGTAGATGTTTATGATACAATGTCATATAGAGGAATAACATTAGCTCCTTGTATGTATAAGATTTACTGCAGTGTTTTAAATAACAGATTAGAAAAATGGTGTAACAAAAATAAAGTAATATGTGATGAGCAAAATCGTTTCTGTAAACTTTTAGGCAAAAGTACTGTAGATCAAATACAATCTCTTACATCCTTGGCTGAAACAAGAAAGCTTAAGAGATTGCCGACTTTTGCAGCCTTTATAGATTTCAGAAAGGCTTACGATATTTTGGATAGAAATACTTTGTGGCAGAAGTTGTGGAACATGGGTCTAGAAGGCAGACTTTTTAATGCTATTGTATCGTTATACAAAGATGTGAAATGTTGTGTCCGTTTGAATGGTTTCGATACACACTGGTTCAATATAAAGTGCGGCTTAAAGCAGGGCTGTCCCCTATCCCCAATGTTGTTCAACCTCTACATCAATGATTTAGTTACTTTTATCAACAATCTTGAGAAAGGAGTTACTATAGGAGATACAAGAATAAGGAATTCTGCTGTATGCTGATGATGTAGTTCTTCAAGCTGATAATGATAAAGATTTACAATATATGTTGGATCAGATGTCAATATGGTGTAACAATAGTAAAATGATTGTGAATTGTGATAAATCAAAAATTGTACATTTTAGAACAAATAGTATGTTAAGATCAAATCACATTTTTAAGTTTAATGATGAAGTCTTAGAATATGTACACAGCTACAAGTATTTAGGTGTTGTGTTAAATGAATATTTGGACTATCATGAAATTGCGAAATCTGTGGCAATGTCAGCTTCAAGAGCTGTAGGATTAGTTATATCTAAAAGTAAAGCTTTTGCTGGTTTCCACTTCTCAACATTTACAAAGCAATTTGATACAATGGTTTGGCCAATTATAAGTTACAGCGCTCCAGTTTGGGGGGAAAGGTCATTTGCTTGTATCAATGCTGTACAAAACAGAGCCATGCGTTATTTTCTAGGCGTGGGACGATACACTCCAAACTCGACAGTTAGCGGGGAAATGGGATGGAAACCACTAAATGTTAGACTTTGGGGATCTGTTTTCCGACAATATTTTAGAGTTATGAGTATCGAGAACTCCAGAATAAATAAGAAGATATTCATGTGGTCAAGAGGTGTCAAGGTTAAAAATGGATATTATAGATTGAAAAGTTTATTGCAAAGCATTAATTGTATACATTCATTAGATAGAAAGGTTACAAATGTAATCTCGTTGATTGAAACGAAATTGTTTGATATTGAAAAAGAAAAATAGAAAGCCATGTTAGAAAATAATCAAGCGTTACGTGGTTTAGGTGGTAACAAGCTGCGTACTTATAGGTTGTTTAAGTCAAAATATTGTATAGAAGATTATCTTTACAAAAATTTACCTTTTATTTATCGTTCAGCTTTTACAAAATTTAGATGTGGTGTTGCACCCCTGAGGATTGAGACAGGGAGGTATGAGAGCTTAGAATTGAATAGAAGATGCTGTTTTTTCTGTGAGCGTGTTATTGAAGACGAAAAACATGTTTTATTCCATTGTCCAGTATACAGTGGTATCAGGAAATATTTAGTATCTGCAATTAATGCTTTACCAAATTTGACTTACGATACAATGTCTGATAATGAAAGATTAACACTTTTAGTAATGTAAATGTGGTTTTTATTGCCGCCAAAACCTGCTATAATATACTTCTTTATTCTAGGTCATAACTTCCACTGTTGGTTATTTTACTTTTTTTAATGTAAGTAAAGTGGTATTAATAACTTTTATCAGTATTTTAGCTGTAAAATCATGTTTTTAATTAGAATGGCATCAGTGTAATCTATATTTTTTTATGTGATCTTTATGTGATCTTGAAATGTTTTATTAATGTGTTTTTATATGTATAGTCTCTTACAAATCTGTATAGATTGGCTTTGTGTTACATGAACGAGTACTTGTACATTCTATATATGTTCATGTATACACTAAGATGAGACTCAAATAAAATGTTTGAATTGAATTGAATTGAAAATAATGCTCTTCTCCCGGTTCACATATATTTCATCCACAAGCTTAATTATCACTGACCAGAGTTTATCACTAGGAAAAACACTATGGATTATGAATTATCAGTAAACATAAAAAAGGTTCCTACTACCATCCCTATTCTTTAGTGCTAAAAGATTAACCATAAAAATGTCATAGACTGTTAACTAAGCAGTTCAGTAAATAAAACAGGGGTTTTCGAGAATTTCGGTAAACAGTGTTTCTCTTGGTAAAGTTCTCATCATTAACCATTAAAGATGGCTAGTCTTTAGGGTTTAAAACACGCTTTGTACATGTAAATGATTGTCATTCTCCCATACCAGACGTCTATTACAGCAGTATTTTTACCTTAAGGTTGGACACATTTTTCCTTCTAAAAGGAACCGTAACTTTCTTTAGTTCGTATATAGCATATTTGTAGAGTTTTCGCATGTCAAGATTTAATCTTAATGCATTCTAAGACATTAAGTCAGAAATCATGAATTATCATTAATTCTTAAAATCTAATAGATCTAAAAGAACATAAACTTCCTAAAACGGATCCATAATTCCAGATAATTCCAGCAGCGCTCCTTTAATTTTCAAGGGGCGCTGGTGATTTTTCAATGGAGCTCTGCCTTCTAGGTAGCACCTAAGTTCATATTTAATTTATTTATTCTATCTGCATATTTTGTAAATAATTTAACACAGATATCTTACGTATTGTTATGCATATACATAGGAAAATTTAATTTGGTTTAATTTTTTATTTCACAATATTTTAACCCATTTGTATGTTGTACAGTTTAATTCTTATGTCAATGTATACTGTACTGCATTTGTGAATGGATTTTGTTAAAATTTGACAAATGAAATAGGCTACCAGAATTTGTAATTTTTGCGTCTCCGTTACTCTGCTGCTCGTCGTCACGTGGTATCTTGTGAATACACCAGTTATAATGAACGCAGGGGAAGGTAACAGCTGTACTGGTATAATAAATCAAATCTCTCTTTTGAAACGAGAAAAAAAAATAATAGATAATTTATTTCTGTCCTTTCAAACTTTAAGGTGTTTCAATGGTTTATCAATAACAGCAAGCATTTTTATAGATGAAAAATGATGCATTTTATATGCAAGATTGTGTACCTTTACATTCAATTTGAGAAACATCTGTATACTGAAACTGATCACATCAGTGCAACCAAGGAAATTAATTATCTTTACGAAATAAAAATAACGACAATAATCATGTGATAACTTACTTTATTGAAAAGGTTAAAAGGTGAACTTCAGCAGTATTTCCAACAAATACACAGATGTGTTTAAATACTACATTGGGATTCACTGGGACATTTTTATTCTGTTACATAAAAGTATTACTAAATTTGTATATGGTACCACATCAATATAACAAACATATACTTACGGTGTTCCGTTTGGACAATCGTGACTTTTTATTTAATACTAAACCGCGATGCACGATGGTACGATGACGAAAATGCGATGGCGCGATGGCACGATGATGAAACAACGATGGTACGATGGTGAAAACGCGATGGCACGGTGATGAAATCGCGATGGTGCGATGGTACGATGGTGAAAAGTCGATGTAATATCGAGTTTTCGTTATCGTACCATCGCGTTTTCACCATCGTATCATCGTACCATCGCGTTTTCATCATCGTACCATCGCGTTTTCACCATCTTGTCATCGCGTTTTCATCATCGTACCGTCGCGTTATCACCATCGTACCATCGCGTTATCACCATCGTACCATCGCATTTTCACCATCGTACCATCGCCTTCCGGTGGTCATGCGCAGTGGTACAGTATATGTGACAGTAAAATACAGGCTTGATACAATCTCATTTTCACATTGCACTATGTATCTTCTACATCCTAACAAGAATAAGCCGAGTTTGAATAATACCATGTGACTATTACACCCAGCTTGTTATTTACTTTCATGCATACATAAAATACAAAGGATGTGGCCTTGAAAATTTTACAGTTTTAATGAACTGAGCACTGAACATTTTGTAAAACATTTTGCACAACAGCAGAATCTAAATAGTAAATTTCGTCTCACAAAATACACTGAGATACATTCATCTATTTTTGACAAAAATACAAGTGTACAGGACTACGCATTTCTATCCGGTAGGCGATGGTACGATGGTGAAAACGCGATGGCACGATGGTGAAACCAAGACGGTACGATGATGATAACGCGATGGCACGATGGTGAAAACGCGATGGTACGATGGTGAAAACGCGATGGTACAATGGTGAAACCACGATTGTACGATGATGATGATGCGATGGCACGATGGTGAAAACGCGATGATACGATGGTGAAAACGCGGTGGCACGATGGTGCGATGGTGAAACCACGATGGTACGATGATGAAAACGCGATATTACATCGACATTTCACCATCGTACCATCGCGATTTTATCATCGTGCCATCGCGTTTTCACCATCGTACCATCGTTATTTCGTCATCGTGCCATCGCGCCATCGCGTTTTCGTCATCGTACCATCGTGCATCGCGGTTTAGTATTAGATAAAATGTCACGATTTTCCAAACGGAACACCGTATATACTTGACAAAACATCTTTTTTTTATCAATCTCTTTATTTCACTCACGCGACGTCAAACATGTGATCAAATGTATTCTTGCATATATAACATAAACGAAGAACAAAAGTATGGTTTTATCGAATGTGGGTGTTACACAGAAAATAATACCACTACTCTGAATCAGATGTACAATTTTTTGTTTATCCACCACTGAATCATATGTGGAAATTGCTTAGTAAGTGTACAATCATTTTCGCCAACTCTTAATCATATGTGTAAGATATCAGGTACATGTTCCTCCACCTCTGAATCTTATGTGGAAGTTGTCAGCAAGTGTGCAGTCATTCGTTTTTTCACCTTTGTATCATAGGTGAAAGTTGTCAAGAATGTGTATAAACATTCGTTTCTCCACGTCTCAGTCATACGTGTAAGTTGACACTTAAGTACAGGGAATAAGTCAGTACAGAACCGAGAAATTCTGACAGTCCCACTTAACAGATTTAATAAGTTTCCAGAGTTCTTGTGGTCTAACCATGATCGGTCGATTGTTCGTCCTTTTTGTCAAGGCTATTCCTCCTTTTTTGTATTTTAGGGACGTTTCTGAACCAGTTACAGGGTTAGACGTAACCTTTTCATAGTATGTCGGCTTAGTGTCCATTGATAAAAATAGCCATATTCCCTAAAATATCAGCATGACAGTATCTCATTTATACACCGAAATCATTGACTTGTATATCCACTTTGCGCCATAACTGTTGTTAACAATACTATAACCCTAGTGATATTACACAAACGTAATGATGTGTTTTGACATCTTTAGGATAGCGAGATTATTTGAGCCGCGCCATGAGAAAACCAACATAGTGGCTTTGCGATCAGCATGTATCTAGACCAGCCTGCGTATCCGCGCAGTCTGGTCAGGACCCATGCTGTTCGCTAACGTTTCCTCTAATTTCAATTGGCTTTGAAAGCCTAAAGCAGTGCGTACTTTATAGAAAACAATTTTGTTAGATTCATTACAATAAACTCTTTATGCACAGTCTTTCAAGATAACATGTGCATGGTAAACCAAAGAATTTTTGTACAAGAATTTATGGCAAAGCGATTCTTGGAGTGTTAGTCAGATGTTCAAATGTGATATATACCAGTTTAATCCTTACTATGCTTAATTTCTATAAAAAAGCTAGTTCATCTTTCCATTTGAACAGTACCATTAACTGTTAAAAGAAGAAACTTAATGAATGGCAAACAGTGCAAAACATGATCAGACTGCATGACGTGAAGGCTGATCTTGGCCTGCACTGGTCGTAAAGGCAGAATAACTTGCCACCAGCAGGTTAAAGGTTAAACGCACAAAAATAACACTCAAGCTTTATATTTATGTTTTTAAGTCGTAAAGGACAAATATATTAGGTTTCTTTCCAAAGAAGTGAGAAACTCGTTATAAATCTTTGACAACAAAAACAAAATCTAAACAATAAGTACATAGCACAGAACGCATTTATATGCAATCTGCCTTTCGATGAAAAGTAGTGTTTCCCGACTTAAATTCAAAACATGTAATAAAAATTGCTCAGTTCTGTCGATCTAAGTTAATCTTTACAGTGCGAGAGTTTTAGCTATTATTGGATGTTCTTTTTGAAATTCTAGTTGCCGACTTTTTTTTGAAAGACGCCATGTTGTTTCTGTTTTTCGAGAGCGACGTCAAATCACAAGGAACTGTTTAAAAATATTTTTACACAAATGATCATTGAGTGGCTCGCTTTTCTAATTAATAATAAATTAATTTTTTATTCTGATTTATCCAAAACCATGGCTGTCAGAAGGCATAGTAACCTTTCTCTTAGTTGGATATAGTGGAAACCTCAAAATCTACTTGTCAGATACTGCTGGTCCGATTTCAGAATAATTTCACATAAATGGCCATTTTACAACTTTCAAACAACTTTTTTAGAATTATTCTTATTCGTCAAACGCTATGAAAATAATCCGGTGAAGGTCATGGTGGAAGGACATGCTTTTTATGACTGGAAAAATATGGGATATTTTTAGGTGTTCTAAGTGTTTTTAGCTCACCTGAGCCAAAGGCTCATGGTGAGCTTTTGTGACCGCCCAAAGTCCGTCGTCCGTCGTGCAGAAAACAGAAAAACTATAAAGATGTAATCTCTTCACGACTTCAGGATTTCTAAAATTTTACAAAAAAAAAACAAAACTATTTTACTTTTTTACTAGACTTTACGTTTTATGAAGTTTTAGAATTTGTAAAATGTTAAGAAAATACCTCTTCATGACCATGATATAAATGAGTGTAAGATTTTCCCCCATAAAAATGGCCTCTACAGGGCGTGTTCACTTTTCTTTTATTTAATTCATAAGAAACTTCAAAACATCATGAAACCTGACTTTTAAATAATTTAACAAAAGTGATCCGTGAACCTTGATTATTTAAGATTTGAGCCGCACCATGAGAAAACCAACATAGTGCATCTGTGACCAGCATGGATCCAGATCAGCCTGCGCATCCGAGCAATCTGGTCAGGTTCCATGCTGTTCGTTTTCAAAGCCTATTGCAATTAGAGAAACCGTTAGCGAACAGCATGGGTCCTGATCAGACTGCGCGGATCCATGCTGGTCGCAAATGCACAGTGTTAGTTTTCTCATGGTGCGGCCCAAATTAGTTTGCTCTGGACCGTCGAAACCCTGGCCGCAAGTGGGCATGTTCACCTTTCCCAGTACTAATTTGAACATAAGTCTTGTCAAAAACTGCAAGCCCGCTTTTTATAATAATTTCACGAAACTGAAAATTGAACAATACTCTTCCGATACTGTTAATGATTTCCTGATTGGCCAAAAAATGTCCCCAAAGTAAGAAATATAAAAAATTAAAATGATGTCTCCTCTTTAATTTCAGACCTGATTTTGCGCTTTTCTTTTCAAAATCTGCAGATCAAGTTTCAAAATAAATTGTCAGAAAGGTTCCTTGTTCCACCTGTATAAGTTGTGAAACTCTAGTGAAACATCTTACTGTAAAATCATTTAATTTCGTGGGCATGAAATTTCGTGGTTTTGGTCAAAACGGCAATTTCATGTGGATATGAATTCGTGGATTTCAACTTTTGAACATAAAATAAATGGGAATTTTATTTGTTCGTTGGGATTAAATTTCGTGGATTGACTCTACAACGAAATCCACGAAAATTAGTCCCCCACGAAAATTAATGATTTCACAGTATTTATCTTCAATTCCAGCAAATTTGTACATTTTCTAATTGCACTTTGGAGGACATTCCAAGTGGGAATTTGACGAACTAGTACTCGGAACAGGCTTTCGCAGATGTTTGAACAGGTTAGAAATTTCCGTTACGGGACTACCAAGCTATTTGCTTGCATTTTAACCTATGCTGATTTAATTCATTTAGCAATTTTACAGAGGCAGCTATTGTGGGAGATCCAGTGTGTTGCTACGGACGTTATTTAAGACACGATGTGGTAGACACAGTGTGCTGCTACGGACGTTATTTAAGCCACAGTGTAGGAGATCCAGTATGCTGCTACGGACGTTATTTAAGGCACGATGTGGGAGATCCAGTGTGCTGCTACGGACGTTATTTAAGCCACAGTGTAGGAGATCCAGTGTGCTGGTACGGACTTTACTTAGGACACGGTGTGGGAGATCCAGTGTGCTGCTACGGACGTTACTTAGGACACGGTGTGGGAGATCCAGTGGGCTGCTATGGACGTTATTTAAAACACGGTGTGGTAGATCCAGTGGATTTTTTTCCCGTAAACCAAGGCCGATTTAGAAAAAATGTAAGCGTTGAACGTTGAACGGATCAATAATAATCTGCTCAAATGTAATTATAATAAACTTTATGTTAAAACTGCCGTGTGTGTCAGTAATGTGCATGGTATAATATGACAGCATACGTAATACATCATGAATCGTCTGTCTCTCTTTACTAGGAATTTTAATATGAATTGGCTTAATTTATTTTAATTTAGGCCAATCGCGGAATTATTCAGTTCAAGACATTGGATATATAAGTCATTTTAATTTTAATACCTTCTCTATATTTATTATACATGTAATGATATTTCTTTAATATCTGTAGACAGCAAGTATGACAACAGTAGTCCCTGTTTCGACACCATTCTGTTTTGTTCTAGGAAGTCTGACAATTGATAAGTTTAAACTGATCTTCCTGTCAGTTGCTTGCTTTTAAATGCAATTCAAAGAAAAAGATAAATATACGCACATATCCATGCGGTTTAGAATGTCGCTAATTATTTTATTTTTTTTTTACCTTTACGATTATCGTAAACTATTTATAACTACCATTAATACTATGATATAATAAATGCAAATGGATTCATTTTATCTGTTTTCTCTTCTTTTTTGCAGTCTAGACACAACAACATGGTTAATAGATTTCGGCAAGATCTTTGTCCCTCTTGGTTTGTGCCATTGCTCTGATAGATTTGTGTAATTTTGCTGGTATGGAATTTGTTTAATTTAATTGTGGAGGAGATGTAATCAGCCCTATGATATGCGAGAAATGTCCGGCCGCACTGAAAACAGAATTAATAAGACTACCAAATGTTCAAAATTTGTAAGTTTGTTCGCAAAAATTAGTACTGAAATATAGAATAGAATAGAATAGAATAGAATAGTTTTATTATGCAATAAACCTGACAAGATTCATGAGCATAGCATCATTTACAGTTCATAATCTAAAACATGGTATGGCAAGATGACAAAAAGTACAAATTTGATACAAGTTATATATACACCAAGCATGGACATACGTTTATTTTTAAGACAACTGCGTGGTATTTTACATATCTATTTTATAATATAATGGGAGCAATTAACTTGATTGGTATCACAGCGGTGATCGGCAGATCCGCAATCAATTGCAACAGCAGCTCGAGCGCAAAACAAACTTGTAAAATGAGAACAGTAGAGAATTATGCAACGTTAATAAAGAGCTATTGAACCAATTAATACATTTCTTTATCTGTTGAAAATGTCATCTAGATGTAAAAAATCACTTACACCATATGTGACTGCACATGGTGTTTGATATTTTATCGTATTAGCATAGCGTTGAAGTACAGTCTCCACGGCAGAAGTGGACATAATATTGTGATCAAATAAATTTATATAATAATCTAAGACGTAATTTCTTTTCAAATGTTGCTTAAAAGATAACTATGATTATGATTATACCATGCATCTGCATAAGCACGGGGGAGGAAGTGTTACACGAAGGATGGAGTTCTTCTGATAACCTGTCATGTTTTCTTCTGATAACTGTTACGGAGTTCCTGGAAAACGTTACAGAGTTCTTCTGATGTCTGAATGACGAGCCAATGAATCGGTGGATAAAATGGTAATTATTTATCTTTAAATAGAGAGAATGGGGTGTAAAACTAACGTTTGATTATCAAGGTTACCTGATGTCTTGTGCTATACGTCAGAAGAAACTGTTAAGTCTAATAATCAGCGCCACCTCTTTGAAATGAAGACATTTTGAGTAAAATATCGAAATCGTTTGCTTATTCATACATATTATTCTTCTTATTCACGTTCTTCATCCTCACCACATGCAATAGAATAATTTTAGCGCAAAGTTGCAAACATAAACCACGTACTAACAATTTTATGCCCGATTTTTCAAATGTTACGGAATTCAGGTGATAACTCTGAAGATGTCACAGAGTTCTTGTGATAACTTTTATTACTGCCAGGGTGTTTCTTTGAGCTATGTTAAGATACTTTTTAGCTAATTTTATTATTTACAAAGGGTGTTAATGATGTTCTAAGTTAAACGTAATATATTTATCCAAGACACAGTATTGTGGTTATATAAATGTACGATATGAGTTTTTTGTAAAGTTTAAAACTATGTGCAGTATAATGACATATATAGTAAAATACGAATAGATAACAAATGCAGTAAATTGTATTTTTTCGTTCTATCAATGGATGTGCCAATGTTCGTGAACAACGGTTTATTGGTTTCCGTTTTGATTTTTTGATTGTTCACTGAATTGAAATCAAATCCGTTATCTTTAATTTAGGGTACATCTATTTGCTGCATTTGCAGAGGCTGTCTTTTTCTGAAGCTGTTGATCGGATTTCGGTTTATATGTAAGTAAGTAAGTAAATTTTATAATAGTGACATCGCGTTATGTACAATACCAATACATACAAATTTACAATTTACAACACCCGGCCACGTTGGGCCTATAAGTCACTTTAAATTTTAAAAGTTTCGAAAATCAATGTACATGATGATAAATACCAGTATATAATTAACATGCAGAAAAGTGGAAATTAAAAGACTTTATCAACAGGAAAATTTGCATTATGTCTTTATGTGATAAATGTTTTAATAGTATTCACAACTACATAGCTACTCAATATGTACATGTAATTTAATTATTTAAGTAGTAATCTAATTTCAAATAAATGTCTGTTCCTTAAGTACTTAAAAATGATCTTGTTAACATATCTATAAGATTCGAAATATTTGAAACACAAGAATGTTTACATGTACATATTCTATATATACAAATTCTGAAAATTAGATTAAACATAGTAACGAGTTGCTAAACATATTCATAAGTTAAATAGTTCATTTTTTGTTTTCTATTAGTTTCTATAAAGATACAATCTCCGTCTATTCATACTTTCAACTAAGAATTTTGAAACATAAACATAATGATTTTGTACTACATAAGTAAAGCTTTCCTAAGTCTGACAAGTTATCGAAATTTCTGTTTGATTCTCTAGATTTAAACAGCAATTTTATTCTTAGATCATTGTATCTTGGACAATTTAGTAGAAAATGAGTTTCATCTTCAACAACATTTTCAGTGCAAAGAGTACATAATCTGTCACTGGCATTAAGGCCAGCATATCGTCCTGTTTCAATTCTGAGAGGTAGAATGCCACACCTAAATTGTGCTAAATGAGAACGTTCAGTCTTTGTTTCAGAAAATAACATGTATTTTTCAGTTTCATAATCTTGTTTAAAATTGACATATGTTCGAAGTTTTGAAACATTTCTAACATTTTCACACCAGTTTCTTTTATGCAATGAAAGTAATGAATCTTCAACATCTTTCAAATTTACATGAAGTTTGTTATCATAACAATTCGACTTATTCACCTGATGTTAGATATACTTAATGTTATAACACCATGTATTTCTAACAGTGTTATAATCATAAAGAAACACTTTCTTTGTCAGTCTTTCATCACACATATTTACAACACGGTCCCAGAACCTAAGCATATTGACCCAACGTCTGTGTTGAATTGAAATCCAACCCATATCTCCAATAATTGCAAGAATCGGACTGTGGGAAATTTAAAACACGGACGTTTGATTTACTTGGGGAAAACATTGGACAGGACGAATCAAAAATATCCTATGATGAAGAAAGTGGTTTGATACAAGTGTTGACGAAAGATACTACAGAATGTCCTGTACAAAAAATAAAAAAGAATAAATACACCAACCAAGACTGTGCATAAACAGTTGTTTTAAATTTGCCACATGGCCTCAATGTTGTAATTGCGACTATCCTTTCAGGATGAATATTTACAACATGAGCAACTGCTTCAGACGTCAGGAATCTTTTGTGACAGTATTTACATCTGACTGCCGCATCCTGAAACAAAGAACAATTACCTAAAGCTTTACCTAGCATATTGGCCTTTCAACCTACCACATATTAACTCAAAGTAAAGGTCATAATATGAATATGCATAACTAGACAAGCAATTGAATTGCATGCGATGACAACAGCAGTCATACATATTAATCCGATAAACCACTTCAGAAAGAGACAGCCTCTGCAAATGCAGCAAATAGATGTACCCGTGATTTCAATTCAATGATCAATCGAAACGGAAACCAATAAACCGTTGTTCACGAACATTGGCACATCCATTGATAGAACGAAAAAATACAATTTGCTGCATTTGTTTTCTATTCGTATTTTACTATATATGTCATTATAATGCACATAGTTTTAAACTTTACAAAAGACGCATACCGTACATTATATAACCACACTACCGTGTCTTGGATAAATATATTACGTTAGAACATCATTAACACCCTTTGTAAATAATAAAATTAGCTAACAAGTATCTTAACACAGCTCAAGAAACACCCTGGCAGTAATAAAAGTTATCATAATTATGAACTCTGTGACATCTTCAGAGTTATCACCTGAATTCCGTAACATTTGAAAAATCGGGCATAAAATTGTTAGAAAGTGGTTTATGTTTGCAACTTTGCGCTAAAATTATTATATTGCATGTGGTGAGGATGAAGGACGCGAATAAGAAGAATAATATGTATGAATAAGCAAACGATTTCGATATTTTACTCAAAATGTCTGCATTTCAAAGAAGTGGCGCTGATAATTAGTTTAAACAGTTTTTTTTCTGACGTATAGCACAAGACATCAGGCAACCTTGATAATCAAACTTTAGTTTTACACCCCATTCTCTCTACTTAAAGATAAAAAATTACCATTTTATCCACTGATTCCTTGGCTCGTCATTCTGAAATCAGAAGAACTCTGTAACGTTTTCCAGGAACTCCGTAACAGTTATCAGAAGAAAACATGACAAGTTACCAGAAGAACTCCATCCTTCGTGTAACACTTCCTCCCCCGTGATAAGGACGCAACAATTTTCCTGCCAGCAATATCTAGTGAAAGACGGAAAGTGTTCTTTCTTTGAGAACGCAAACATTTGGCGCTAACTTTTAAAGTAGTTTCTTCTCAGTCAACCTTAATGTCATATACATAACATTTAGTAAAACAATTAAGCCTCTTTGAACAGCTATAATTTTGATGCATTTTTGTTCAAAATTTGATAAGTTTTTCACATAGAAATAATCTGAAATACGTTCTAGCGAGTCAATTGCTAATGTACATTATTCCGCCATTTTGAAAGAAGCTTGTGGGAAGCAGCAACAGTAACTAAGGGGCGGAGTTTATTGAACGGTTTACGGATCCATGCATTAAGACACGGTGTGGGAGACCCAGTGTGCTGCTACGAACGTTATTTAAGACACGGTTTGGGAGATCCAGTGTGCTGCTACGAACGTTATTTAAGACACGGTGTGGGAAACCCAGATTGCTGCTACGGACGTTAATTAAGACACGATGTGGGTGATCCAGTGTGCTGCTACGGACATACTTAGGACACGGTGTGGGAGATCCAGTGTGCTGCTACGGACGTTATAAAAGACACGGTGTTGGAGATCCAGTGTGCTGGTACGGACGTTATTTAAGACACGGTGTGGGAGATCCAGTGTGCTGGTAAGGACGTTATTTACCACACGGTGTGGGAGATCCAGTGTGCTGCTACGGACGTTATCAAAGACACGATGTGGGAGATCCAGTGTGCTGGTACGGACGTTATTTAAGACACGGTGTGGGAGATCCAGTGTGCTGCTACGGACGTTATCAAAGACACGGTGTGGGAGATCCAGTGTGCTGGTAAGGACGTTATTTACCACACGGTGTGGGAGCTCCAGTGTGCTGCTACGGACGTTATTTAAGACACGGTGTGGGAGGTCCAGTGTGCTGGTACGGACGTTATTTAAGACACGGTGTGGGAGATCCAGTGTGCTGCTACGGATATTATCAAAGAACAGTGTGGGAGATCCAGTGTGCTGGTACGGACGTTATTTAAGACACGGTGTGGGAGATCCAGTGTGCTGGTAAGGACGTTATTTACCACACGGTGTGGGAGATCCAGTGTGCTGCTACGGACGTTATCAAAGACACGGTGTGGGAGATCCAGTGTGCTGGTACGGACGTTATTTAAGACACGGTGTGGGAGATCCAGTGTGCTGCTACGGACGTTATCAAAGACACGGTGTGGGAGATCCAGTGTGCTGGTAAGGACGTTATTTACCACACGGTGTGGGAGATCCAGTGTGCTGCTACGGACGTTATTTAAGACACGGCGTGGGAGATCCAGTGTGCTGGTACGGACGTTATTTAAGATACGGTGTGGGAAATCCAGTGTACTGCTACGGACGGTATCAAAGAACAGTGTGGGAGATCCAGTGTGCTGATACGGACATTATTTCAGACACAGAGAGCCAGCTGATGAAATAATCATACGTTTCAATAGAGTTTCGACCCCCCGCCCCACCCTCCATCCAAAAAAAAACAAAAAAAAACAACAAAAAAACACGGAATTCTTCTAAACATTCTAATATAAATTATATATCAAACTAGAATGTGCCTGTTGGACACAGGGTATGTCCCCACTGATACATTTGTCACAAATAAGGGACAATAATTCAACTGTTTGCAGTTTTAAGGGTGTATAGTCTCTACAAACATTTAGAATAAAAGATTTCTTTTTTCTAGGCCATATACATTTTGAGCTTTGAGGATCACAAAAAAAATCCACTACTGTGGGTACTTCAAGGGCATTTACTGTGTAATAAGCGCTACACTCTCAAGAAGAAAGCCGAGTGTGCGCAGGCTGGTCTAGGTCCATGCTGGTCGCAAAGCCACTATGTTGATTTCCTCATGACGCGGCTCATATACAAACTCGATGCAACACGAAAAATAACCTTTGACAGACTCGATTTAGGCCTTCCAAGAAGGGAATGGTCTTCCAGCCTACCATTCTGAACACTCGATTAATTCAGAAGGCCTACTCAGAAGGTTTACCGAGCATTCTGCTCGGTATTCGGAAGGCACAGAAGATAAAGCGCACCAACATGGCGTCGGTATGAGTTTTGCGTTAAGATTTGTGAATGTTGTCCGTCTCAGAGGCAGAATGAATAAAAAATGACATAAGTGAGTAATATTCTTTTATTGTAAAAAATTGATGTAATTCACACTCGAACCAAATCGACCCTTAGTAATCTGTACTCAAAATGATTCTGACATTAACCTTATCAGTCATGTTGATAATCTAATACCTGTACATTGTTAAGAGAAAACAGCTTATCCTTGTGCTTTCTCTGCCAATTTAATCCTTTCAAACATGAAATCATGGGGGATTAGCTGTGTTGGTTGATTCAGTTGTAGACTTCTTCAACATTAAATGACACCTCTTGGTCACGGTGATAATGCTTCCTGGAAATTAGTTCTGGTTTCCAAAACTCTGAAAACTTCTATTTTCAAATCCGCCTTATTAGCTACGGCTTAACATAATAGAAGATGTATACATTATCAAAGGATCGTTAGCTAGCTGTAGATCTGGCAAGTAAGTCATTGAAAATACGGATTGTAGAGGCTTATATTTCTGGAAAACGTTATTGAATTGGTCCCTTTTATAATGTGACCATCTTTGTGAAATTAATTGTTATACATATTATCATCGTCAAAAGACCCTTTACCATGTTGACTAGTGGAGGACACAGTAAAACTTAGATATCAATAAATATATATTAATGGGAATGGCACTAATCCCATACACTTACAACAGGTGCCCTCCAGATTAAGTTTGCCCACACATTTCAAGTAGAGCTGGTTTCATTGTAAAAGTTGATGCAGTTGATGGCAGTCCTCGGAGCTTGAATGTAGAGGTTGATGTAACAACATTCAGGAAACTTCAGTTAGGTAGAGTTTAAATGACAACTTCAGTTATGGCCATTGGAGCAGAGGCTGCAACTGCCGTCTCACAAATTATTGAAGTAACGAGAATTTTTTTTGGTACTTGTATGAGTGTGATTGTTAAATCCATGAATAGTCATATAGTGTCATGTATGTACTTAAAAATATCTTCATTTTGCACGGTCGAATTGTAACATACTAAAAATGCGATAGGATTTTTTTCCAACAATATTTTATTTTGTAGTTATATTTAACAGATATGCCTCTATGTACATTATCAGCGCCGCAAAAGAACAAAACATTTTAGATTAAAGCTTTGAAGGCAAAATATGTTTTCGCAGGAATCTTACTATCCAAATTTAGATAGGATCCTCACAAGTTAATGACTCACAGACCAGTATTTCATTTTTATTTGAGAATAGTTGTTACTTCAACTATAGCTTACAATGTTTATTGAAGATGATTCTTCACAAGAGAATTCTATATTAAGCCAAAGAAGTAAAAAAATTATATTTATAGCTCTTTGATTTAGCCCCCAAACAAGGCTGTCTGTTAAAGTTAATGAATACGATAATCAATGTATTTGTGTTGTTTATCGTCTGACTGATCACAGTTCAGAGTTCAGATGCGCTGGAATTGAACCACGGTGTTAGCCAAAATGGTTAGATATCCAAGCATCTGAACGGTAAACCATGGTATATCAGGTGATAAAACACAAGAAGGCATTGTTTGTTCAAGCTATAATATGCTTATTAAAACGTGATGATTAAAGATATGCTTGACTTAATTTATCCGAGTAGTAACGAGCCAGACGTCATGAGGCTATTTGACATCATACATGATGTCATAATATTCTCTCGCAGGTCCGCGCTTCCGACGTTGTTTATAGCAGAACATACATGCATGCCTTCTTTTTTTTTGTTGAAGTGACAAAAAAATCAAGCCATGTTAAAATCAATGATTTACCCTAAAATTTCGAAAAGGTATCTCTCGATACTCTTAACTTAATATTCAAGTTATTTGGTTGGTAATTTGGAATAATATCTTCTACAAAACCAGATATCTTCTCACGATCCTCTCTGATCCAAAACAGTAAATTAAAAGACTTATAAACTTAAACTATCAAATATATATGGATATTTCTAGACCGACCAAAGAGCAGTGATTCCTAAGTTGAAAGAGGACTGGGAGCACTGAGCTGCGGACAGGGCACTGGCGTGCAGGATTCATATAATCAATTCAGTACTGTTAAAGAACCCTTTGAGTTAGTGATATATTCTCTTTCTATACATCTATGTATTCTTTTAAATGTCCTTGTGCACAGATATAAAAACACAATATGAATATATATATATATATTAATTTGAATGCGAGAATAACAAAATACAGGGTCTTATACAACTGCGCACGCAGAAGTAAAAACAGCGATTATTCTGTGATTTCATTTAGCACTACGTTCAAAATTGTCGTCATCTACATTCAAAATAATGCACGCAATGATGGCAGCCATATTTATAAAACCTTCTGTATACTATTTACTTTAGTCAGTAGATGAGCCTTCTGTGTAAATCGAGTAGAACAGAATGTTCGCTACCATTCTAAGAAGAGCTAAATCGAGCCCGTCTCTTAACAAATTTCTGAATGTGTTGCACGAAATTAGCGTGCGTCTTGGCGGGAAATTGCACAGTGTAGCTATATAAAACCCCACAGACGACGTTTCATTTATCTAGTCCTAGATACCACCGGAGGCAAACTCAAGGTAAGAATTCTCAATTATTCTTTGTTCTAACTTTAATTAAAGCATTTCGTTTTATGTGCATACAAGATTGGCTGATGTAAAGATGTATGTCAGTCTTTGTTTAACTACACGTGTAAGCTAAAATCTGTATATGCAGCACAGACAGCACAGATGTATACCAATGTCCGACTTCAAATTCAAAACAATTTCTAAAAGGAATTTCATTCATTTCGAATTTTATTGTATAGGCCTGACTGGGAATATTTTGCATTCTGCTTTTGATTATTCACATTGTGCCATATACTGATATATATACATATATATGTGCATACTGCTGTGACCTCTAGACCGGATGTTCTTTAGTGAAGCTTACGCAAGACTTTTTTCTGTAATGTTGACGAAAGCATAAAAGATATGGAGTATCTCAAGTCTGCAATATGAAATATTGAGACAATGCGATTGGTGCATGATTGAAGATGAATTACTGCTTGTTCAATACGCCTGGTACCCATTCATTGAACTGTGCGCGATATATATATATATATATATAGGTGAGAAATGTACTGCTCACTTTCCCATTCATGACCATGGTTCAAACAGTATACCTAAGAGTAAAGTATAATGTGCACAGTTGCATTTTCTTTCTGTTTTGGTGCCAGTGTCTGAGTACAACAGAAATGTGTATTTCCTTCAGATATATTAGCGAAAAATTTCGAATTTGTGCTGAAAATTGCCATGAGATACCTGGTAGCTTTTACGATAATATTCTAAATTTTTCAGAAAAGTTGTACATTTTTCTAAAACATAAAGCGATAAATTACTGCTTTCAATTTTAAGATCAAGTTTTCAAAAAAGTTCGAAATATCAAGGTAATTGCTGAAAGTACCGAGAAAGATATCGGGATACTTAAGTGAATTATGGCAATAATATTTCCAAAAAAACTTTCGAGTATTGAGATCATCTTTTTAGAAAGCTATGCTTTTATCAAGATGGGTTTCTAGCTATCGCGAAATGTATCTCGTGGCAGAAATATGCAACCATAGCGAAGATGTCAAACATAAGTGTAGTTACAACTAGCTGTAACCGATGATTTGCACATATTTCTGCACGTTATGACTCCTTGCACAGGTTAAATTCCGCGTGCTCGTACACAAAGTACAACAGAATGTAATGTTAAGGTTCATGTAAAGCGTTTGAGACCACCCCTTAGGTAAATTTTCATTTTGGAAATTATAATGGACAGAAACATACATATACAGAGTTGTTCAGAAGAAGTAGAAAATACTTTCTATAGAGGTCACCTTGTTTGGTAATATGTATTTTGTCTTACAAAACATGTACTTCATCTGTCCACATTCTATTTTGTACAAACTATCAAACTTCTTTTTCAAATACATTTTTTCTCTAAGTTTGTTTTTGTTGTATGTCTTACATACTTATCTAGGTACTCCGGGAAATGAAAAATAGTTTACTTTTATATTTGTTGAAATACTGCAGTTTTTTGTCAATTTGACAGCTCTACTTTCACTTCCATTTTGCATTTTTTTTAAGTGGACATGGTTTGTTACACTTTCAACTCCCGGAGTACTTGGACAAATGTTAGACACACAATGATTAAAAAAGTATTGTCCAATTTACTTGACCTGTCAAAATATGGACCCGGCTATCATTATATATTGTTTGAGCCTATATAAGATTAATATGAAAGCCGGGAAAATGTTTTGACAGGTCAATTAAATAGTACAATAATGACAAATACTTTTGAAAAAGAAGCTTGATATATTCTACAAAATAGAACATGAACAGTCAAAGCACATGTAATATAAGACAAAATATGTTGTTCAAAATGAAATAACCTGTCTTGAAGGTTTCTACTACTTATTATGAACATTTTGGCGTTTTCTTTATGATAGACCATGGGCTATGTGGCGTAAAAAAACTAAAACAAAATTTCACCTGAGGGATTGTTTCAAAAGACTTACATGAACCTTAATCTTGTATTTCGACTTTATACTATCACAAAAATTTCGTCTTAAAATCAGACACATTTGTCACTGTCAAGATACTAAAATACTTTCGGAAAATCGATGAAAATGTAGAAAATATGCCTCACTGCAGTGATGTAGAAAACATATTTTTGTAGTAAAATATGTACAATGAAAATATGCATTCTGGTCCATCTTTTATTAGAAACTGTTTAATAAATCGGGCATTTTTCTTTATAGATGCTGTCGTATTTTGTTTGTGCCGTTCTTGTGATGACGTCATTTGTACATGCAGATGAATTAGACGCCGACACTTTAGAGGGTAAGAGGAATTTATATCCCCCGCCGAAGAAGTTGTTTTGTGAATGAGGTGGTGGTGGGGGGGGGGGGGGGGGGTATATATTTTAAAAGATGATAAAAACTTACGTACAATGCAACCGTTTGGTCCATTTCGTTATTAACAAAATCAATGAGTAAAAGCGATCTATAAGTTTAATGAGGATCCATCAATGGATTACTTTATTTTGTTGGAATTTATTAATTTTATATCGATTCTATGCAATTACTCTGCAATTTCTGAAGATATTCTGATGAAAAATACGCATGCATCACTGCCCTATAGTAATCTATATTTGTGTTGAATTTCATAAATAGATTACCTTATGTGGGAATTAAAGGATTGTAAAATAAGTAAAGGGCAATATTTCTGATAAAGAGTGCCTGACAAAAGTGTACACCTCTGTCCTAAAGTTTTCTATATTTGTGTATAGTTCCATCAAGATCCATCTATAGGTTACTTAGAAACAGTCAAAAAGACCATTTTTACAAAACCAAGTTGAAAATACTGGGATAAGGGATGAGGAGGAGGAGGGGGGTGGTGTGTGTGTGTGTGTGTGCGTGCGTGCGTGCGTGTGTGTGTGTGTGGTGGTATGTGTGGAGGGGCGGGGGGGGGGGGGGGGGGCGGATACTACATGTATGTTAAAGTTATCTGCTAATCAATCGTTATGTGAGGTTAGGTAATTCGAATTTAATGTAGTTCTGTACGTTTGGATCGGAAAATTTTCTACAAGGCTGAATTTGATTAAACCCCGATTTTTCGAAACTTCAGAATATACCTTGAAAATTCAGCAAATAAAAAAGATAGGGTCGTGTCCCTGATTTCTTGCTAGACTGATTCGTCCCTTGCGCATTTTTTCATAATAGGAGTCTATGGGAAAATCGTAACTTTTGAAACTTGATTTTTTTTTCTACACTGTATATTTTGATGAAACATCTCAGTTGTAAATAAACATATGGACTTTAATGTGGTGAAATAAAATGTAAAAGTCCCGTGTGCTTATTTTTGAGATATTTGACCATGATTTAAGTGAACCGAATTGTTTACGCTAATTTTGAGACATTATTTTGAATCAATAACGTGTCATGTGTTTTAATATTATATTTTGACTTTAGAATTATAGTAATTGTGCCATTTTAATGAATTTACTCACAGGTTTGTCTTTAGTTCGTAAAATGTGTTTCATTTCCGTACGCCGAATCCAGGCTTTATTCTGCGTTTTCCGGATAAATGACGTTATGCCATCACTTCCTGTTTATCAAACGTGCAGAACTACCTTATATTCAGTTTTGAATTCTATGCATTTTCAATTTCCTATCAAATAAAGGGGTAAGACTCCGCTTTTACTGGGCCAAGGGGAATAATGCATTATGTGAGCAAACCTCATGCGTTGAAAACGACAAAAAGGGAATACTTTTCGAATTACGCCTATTTTTATCAAAAGGAAAGGGAGATAATACATATGTGAGCATAGGTCTTGCCTGAGATAATTTTGACGGTCGGACATACACTCAGACTAACAACGCCAATAGAAAATCCATCCGCCTTTGGCGGGATGGGTGTGGGGGAGGGATTAAAGATATGTAGTTTTGTTTCTGACAAGAGCATTTTATATACACTTTTGTAAATATTCTAGTAAATTAGTCATGATTCTTGTATATATAAAATTTTATGCAGTTTTTCAGTGGGTTAGATGAGTAGTGGGGTAGAGTATAAGGATGCACTTATACTACCTTCCTAGTAAGCTAGATTTTATAGCGACGTCAAGAGGTCCTTAAGTGTTATAAGGTCCCGGGGATCGATTCCCGATCAAGGCTTATATTATTTACATATTTATATGAATGTATACATATGTATTTATAAAAAACGCAGGTCGTCATTAAATGGGTAGAAGATACCATAGGAACGAACGAAACGTCTGCACGAGTTTAGTATGTATTTATTTCAACTGCAGATTTATAGCTGCAATAAAATTCGAGAGCTAAAAACTATAAAGCTGAACGTGTACAGATTCTGGCTCTAAAACTATTTTCCTGCGAATCTTGTCCATTTGAAAAGGAAGTACATTGATCGATAGGACTGAATTTACGATTTACATTTTCATTCAACAATTGCTGACACTATAGGCTGGTTAACATGATTGCAGCAATTCTCTACACATATTACCTTTCATTTCAGAGTTCCAGTCTACAGTTTATGGAAACATCATGGCTCATTTAGAGGCCGAGTACCAACTCCTCGAGCCTGTCGTGGCGCTACAAAATCAGAACATGGAGGATTGCAAGGTTCAAGTCAGGACTGTACAGGAGAGTTGTAAAACCTGCGCAAGAAGTCGTTGTGACTGGTATATTAAACATTTTGTTTTATAGTGCCTATATGCCCGCTCCAACAGGATTGAGAAACTGGGAGGCCGTATCGTGTTTGAAATGGCCGTTATGTACTCTACTCCTTCTACAGTTTCATCCATTTCAAATGGAACTTTGTATCAACGTGAAGTGAACACGTGTACCGTATGCTAAGATAATAATTCAAATGAGCCGTGGTACATCAATTCCAAATGAGTCGACATGAGCATATTATCACAATTTTCATAGAATTTTAATTTCTAATTATTTTTCCTTTGTCGTTTCCCTTTTCGGACTTAATAATATAACAAACACAAACACACCCCATTCACCATTCCCTGTGTACTTGGCTTCTCCAACAGTTTCAATCATTTGTATGAAACTTACTCATCAATATTAATTGAATATCATTACCTTATTGTCGAGATTTTTCCTTGATTTTGACTACATTAGAATATATTACATAAATATGTATCATACATGCTGTCTCCATAAAATTTAAATCAAACTTGGTATACATCGTGGAAAGCAGACATGCTTATTTGGTCGGCAATTTCATCTCGGATGATATTCTTAGGCTCTAGCCTCGTTTTAGAATTTATCATCGTAAAGCTTCTTCGAACATGTTCTGGGGACATGTGTCATACAATGTCTGCATCCTTCTTGTTCAATTTCTAAATAGTGATTTTCAATGAAAACCGTGTAAGGCTAGATGATTTTGGTATTCTTCAGAATTTAAGCAACCAGTTACAATTATTTGTGACAGAGTTACCTGCCCCATACTTTAATTTGACATCTTGATAGTGATGTAGAATTATTTAAAGCGCAGACACCACCCAGCTTGCTGCGTGGAAGATCGGTGGTTCTACCTAGGGTAGGTCCGTGCCTTACATATTGCTCATATGGCCACCTAAGAAAATCTAAAATCTATATTGACTGATTTTGCCAGCGTGACAACACAAACAAATGTTATGCTTTACATACTCGTGCATTGAATAAGTCTTTTCATTTTTCTTTCTTTTAACTTTTGCAGGGATTCCGGAGATTTAATTATGGTAAGCTTTTAGAATACTGTATATATTTTTGTAGTAAATTTGGTAAATTCGTACGTATAACATAATATACACGTTTGTCTGCTTGTCTTTCAAATGTTTGACTACAATTGAAAGATCCGTATATTCCATGCTCACATTATTTGGAAATGTGTGAAGTTTCAATATTTTGTATCGTATCTTCAAAAAGTTACTTTATTGTTTTGTTAATTTACTCACGAGTTGGCATTAATTCATAAAGCTGTTTTCGTTTTCGTAAGAAAAGAAAGGTAACTAAAAAGACAGGTTTGCTTCGAGTTCTACTATAAACACATTATACAATGTATGTAAAAAATCTCATTTAAGCGAAACGGGTCAAATTCTGAATGTTTTAACGTAAATTTTGCAATGTTTATATGTAGTCTCCCTCCATTAAGACGCTCATTTTACATATGAGCAAGAAAGGGACGAAGTTTTGTTCATGACCTTACCCTCACCTCGTCTCTTTTCTAGTATGAAAACCCCAAATATGTCAAACAAATAGGTATTAATTCAGCATATTACATCAGGTTTTATTTCTCTGCTACTTTGTTACTCAGATATGTATTAAATTTTCTGACAGGAATGTACTTACAACACATCTCGCTGTTTCGAGTTCCAACGGATCGCACGGCTTACTTTAAAGATAACAGAAATCGACTTAAAAATATTTTGTGCACGTCGAGATAGACGGAGTTTGAAAATAAGCAAATTCCAGATAACGAGGTTCAACTGAATTTATTTTCAGCAGGAGGGTATGAGTGCTATGACCGGCCGGTATAAACGTGAGGGCGAGGAAGAAGAGGGTTTCAGTTGGGAGGATCTTAGCGAGTTAATCGGCAACTCTGGTGGTGACTCACCAGGAAGTTCAGGAAAGTCGAATGGTTTTAAAAACTTTCAAAACTTTTTCAAAGGTATGTACAATTTCAATATAGCGTTTTGAGAGTTTATCATCACTTCAATTGAGGCGTTTTTCTCCTCTTAAATTTCAAGACCTGCTTGTATACACTGCTACGTCTGGACGTCTGTACATTTTAAACATCTGTTTAAAACATACATATTTTTACTAGTACATTGTGAAACTAGTATGGCTACAATGTCAAATACATATTTTTTGCTTTGTTCAGACATTCTGAAACTGACACATATTCATTACTTAGTCTCACTGAATTGTATAGTATGACGGTCTATCCGTGGGAAACACTGACCGTCAGACATTTTGAACAGAGATGTCTCGGATAAACAGGTAATAAGGTACAATTACCTGCCCTTCGTTACCCAACTAAAGGAAGTGTATCCGAGAGAAAAGAGGTCCCTCATTTCATGACGGATTTGATTGTAAATAGATATCCTGAGCTTCTGAAAGTAGCCAAATTTTATAGATCTGATGTAAGTGAAGAGACAGGGGTAAAAAATTGCTGGAAAATCATGCTTTTGCAAATGACTGTCTGCGGATTTGTACAAAAAGTAGGCTGGACCGCTTAACTTATACACTACTCATTCTGACAGATGTGAGGGGAAAAGTAGCAGGTCAACAGGTCACTTTAAAGTCATTTTTGTGTTCTCTCGGATAGATTTCTAAAGAGAAGGTATTTGCATTTGTCTTCAGAACAATGTGTCAAAGCCTTGCATTGACATATTTGTATGTAACCTTATGGGAAATTAATTGTACTTTTGGGCCTTATTATGAATCAAATTGGATTTTTTAAAGTTACCATCAAACCCGTTGAATATAAATTGGTCATACAACATAAACTTCTTTTTTAGGCAATTTTGATCAGGGTAAAATTGTTCATATAAAGGCAATAGTCTTTTGACTTGTATGAACCATTTTTTACACCACTGTACATTTTTATCTACAATGTACTTTTTATGTAAAACCCCAATATTTCAAAGCTTCAAAATATATTAAGAAAATTGAAAAATATGGACATGGCCGCATGCTTGATTTTTTGCTAGTTTTAGTGACCTAACTAATGTATAGATATATCTATAGAAAAAACTGTGCCCCTCATGAGTGGTGGGGGGGGGGGGGGGGGGGGGGGGGCATATAGTATTGGTCTTATTCGTGCGTCCGTCCGTCCGCCAGTCCGAAGTTCGTGACGCGCCTAGCTCAAAGTATTTGATATAAGTTGAATAAACATTGCATTAGCCTTTACCATGATATGAACTTGTGCACCTCCTAATTTTCGTCTGGCTCCGCCCCTATTTTTAGAGTTATGGCCCCTGAAATAGTAAAAAATGCACATTTCACCTTGTGACACGCCTAGCTCAAAAAGTATGCGGTATAGATTCATGAAACCTGGCATGAGTCTTAATCATGATATGAACTTGTCCACCTTCTATTTTTCATTTTGGTCTGCCCCCTATTGTCACAGTTGTAGCCCCTGAAAAAGTCAAATGCAGATTTTCATCTTGTGATGCACCTACTTCCAAAGGTATTTGATATAGATTGATGAAACCTTGCATGAGTCTTTATCATGATATGAACTTGCGCACCTCCTAATTTTCGTCTTGCCCCGCCCCCTAGTTTTAGAGTTATGGCCCTTGAAATAGTCAAAAATGCACATTTTCACTTTGTGATACGCCTAGCACAAAAAGTATTTGGTATAGATTCATGAAACCTTGCATGAGTCTTAATCATGATATGAGCTTGCGTACATCCTATTTTTCATTCTGGTCTGCCCCATATTTTCAGAGTTATGACCCCAGAAATAGTCAAAAAGCACATTTTCACCTTGTGACGCTCCTAGCTCAAAAAGTATTTCTGATAAATTGATTAAACCTTGTACGAGTTTTTATCATGATATGAACTTGCGCATCTCCTATTTTTTGTCTGGTTCCGCTTCCTAATTTTCGAGTTATAAAACGGCCACTGAAATAGTCAAAAATGCAAATTTTTACCTTGTGACGCGCCTAGCTCAAAAAGTATTTCATCTAAATTGATTAAAATTTGTATGATTCTTTATCATGATGAATATACACGTCCTATTTTTATCTGACTCCGCCTCCTATTTTCAGAGTTATGGTCCCTGAAATAGTAAAAATATGCACATTTTTACTTTGTTACGCACCTAGCTCAAAAAGTATTTTATATAAATAAAACTTGCGATAAGTATTTATCATTATATAAACTTGCACACCTCCTATTTTTCGTCTGGCTCCGCCCCCTATATTTAGAACTATGTCCTTTGAAATAGTAAAAAAAGCACATTTTCACCAAATTATGTGCCTAGCACAAACAATATTTAATGTAAATTCATGAAACCTTGCTTGAGTCTTTGTAATTATGTGACCTTGCACACTTGGCATTCTTGTTGAGAATCTTTGCACTTATTACAGAGTTATGGCCCTTGAAATAGCCAAAATGGTAGATTTTCTGATTGTGATGCTCATAGCTCAAAAGAATATGGCCAAGAATAATGAATCCTTTTCATTAAATGTTCGCTTAGGCTAAACCCCATTAACACTGCATTTATATTATTGCCCCTTATTTTTGACAAATATACCAGTGGGGGCACACCCTGTGTCATACAGACACATTCTGGTCTAAATAGAAATTTTCCTACTATATAGAGTTCAATGAAACTTCTAACAGGAACAGAATACACAATTGTCATTAATATGACGAAATAAAATGTACATGTTTGTGTGCTTGTCCTTGAAATGACTGTAATTTAAAGATCCGCATATTTCATGCTGAATTTTAGGGATTATCTAAAATTATGATTTTATCTTTAAAAAAATAGTAATGTTGTTGTTTTGATAATTTACTCACGAACTGACATTAGTTCATAAAGTTGTTTTTGTTTCCGTAAGAAAAGGTAACACTTTAAAGATAGGTTTGCTACGAGTTCTACAATAAATGTATTATACAATGTACGTAAGAAATCTCGTTTGCTCTGGACAGGTTCTTGCATTATGTAATAAAGTATGTTTTACCATAATGCAGATATTGGCAAGACATTCTCAAACGGGTTTAACAGCATTAAAAACACATTTGGTAATCTGGGCTCGAAAATAGGCAGTGGACTCGGCAGTTTTGGCAAAACCATTGGCTCTGGATTTAAGACATTCGGCAAGACTGGGTTACAAAACGCCGGCAAAGTACTAGGTGGTAAGTACTAAATCATTCCGAAGAAACGAAATATATAACACCGAAGAAAAAGCGGAAGTAACCTGATATGCAGCGGAATTTGGATACCAGTCTGCTACCGGAAACATTAATTTGGTTGTTTCTGAGGACTACTCGAAATCGATTAATGTAAATGCAGTATTTTGATACTGGTATTCAAACTACAATTTAGTGGATAGTTTGAGTTCAGCTTTAATAATAGAAGCCACTATTGTGAAGAGCAAAAAAGGGGAGGAAATCGTGTTTACCAAGTTACTCGCACTTAATTTCTTATCTAGGCATAAACTTGAAAAAGAATAACCAGATTCAGGGGCTGAGGCCTACAAATGTGCTGTTATTATTGCAAGCATCTGTGTTTCTCTATTGCCACCATTAACTTATAAGAATTGATTTCAGTAAGAAGCAGACGATCCTTGGTGTAGGTTTAGGTAGCTCAAAGCTCAAGGTCACTTAGTTGAAATACTGCAATGGCACTGATGGCAAGATTCTCAGCTTCACTATCAATTATTTGTACTGCCCCTGTAAACATCACTTAATATAATGGTTGCTCTTTGTAAGGAGCAGACGTTTACCTTAGGACCAGGTAGGTCAAAGGTCACTGCGGCCAGATTGTATATCAGTTTTTGTAAACATTTTGTGGCATGCTTCTCAAATTTGACGTAACACTCGTAACATTACTTAGTACTGGTATCCGTTATACTCTATCTATAATCACTCCCTACGCTTCTGCACATACGCACTGTTCGCTGTTAAGTCGGTGAATTTTCAGTTAAATCCCTTTGAATACTAAATGGTACTGCCCAAGTTAAATGATAGACCGGTCCATTTTAGAAATTTAGTGCGGTAAAATTGAACTCGTTTTTCTTTCTCAACTTACAAATATTTGCTTAAACTTTTTCTTACTGTAAGGTTGAAGGGGTTCAAATAGTCGAGTTAGATTTTATCGTTAATCATTCTGAATTTTAGCTTTATGAAAACGCTCATGTTTTCAATTGTATAATTTGTCACAGATTTTCGCGATATCACAAACTGATTTTGTTCATGTATACTCATGGTCACTGAAAAGTTACCACCCTAATGGCCCTTATATTTTAAAAATCGCATTGGACTGTGCTAAATACATAACACGACTGCATTTTTGACACAGCTGAGACGTCACTGGTGTAAAGATTTGTCAAATTCGATTAACTCTTTTCGAGGCACGTGCTGCACGTGAAAAATGACTTTTTCCAGCAATGTCGACATGTACGAATTTTCTATCGCAAATCATTTATCGCACTTGAAAGTTAGTCAACAGACTAAAAGGAATACGTTAAAAAACCCAGAATATCGTTGCTAAGAATGCCACGTTGAAGGCACGATCAAGGCCATCGGGCCATTGGCATGGTTGACGCCGAACTTTCATGTCACGAAATTGCACGCCGTATATGCTGTTCTCACCTGACAGTCGTGAAATGGGTTAGGAGACATGATCAAACAGGCTCTATGAGTAAAAGAGCGCGGTAGGCCATGAAAAAGTGACGTCGATATTGTATAAAATAGTAAAGAGGTTTATGTTAGGTGGTAACTTTTCAGTGACGCTGAGTATAAATTCAGACAACATACTTCTTATTGTACCCCCCAACAACAAAGTTGTAAGGGGGGGGGGTATACTGGTTTCAGGTTGTCTGTCTGTCTGTCTGTCCGTCTGTCTGTCTGTCCGTCTGTCCGTAGACGCAATCTTGTGCGCACCATCTCTCCTTATCCCCTTGACAGAATTTAATGAAACTTCGCACAAGTGATCAGTACCAGCAGTAGTTGTGCATGGGCATGTTAGGTTCTTTTAGAAAAAAAATTTGCAGAGTTATGGGACTTTGTTTTTTTGTTACTATACTATATACATAGACACAATCTTGTGCGCACCATCTCTCCTCATCCCCTTGACACAATTTAATGAAACTTCACACAAGTGATCAGTAACAACAGTAGTTGTGCATGGGGCATGTTAGGTTCTTTTAGAAAAAAATTTTGCAGAGTTATGGGACTTTGTTTTTTTTTTGTTACTATACTATATACATAGACACAATCTTGTGCGCACCATCTCTCCTCATCCCCTTGACACAATTTAATGAAACTTCACACAAGTGATCAGTAACAACAGTAGTTGTGCATGGGGCATGTTAGGTTCTTTCAGCGACAAAAATTGCAGAGTTATGGGACTTTGTTTCTTGTTAACATACTATGTACATATTACAGTCTGCATATGCAATCTTGTGCGTGCCTAATCTACCAAACCCTTACACACAATTTAATGAAACTTCACACAAGTGTTCAGTACCAACCCTAGTTGTGCGTGGTGCATGTTACATTCTTTTAGATAAATATTCTGCACAGTTATGGGACTTTGTTTTTTGTTACTATACTGTATACATACAGTCTATATACATACAGTCCACATAATTATGCAATCTTGTATGCGTCAAATTGCAAAGTACTGTGGCAGTGCATGCGGGGGTACATTCATCACCTTTAGTGATAGCTCTAGTTTAATTAGAACGTAACTAACATTTTCTGGAGGTATGTGTTTGTAATACAGTATCTTATCTTCTGGCATTTAATAACTTTCAGGTCTGTTTAAGTTGCGAGGACGTCGTGATGTTGAGTCTCGTGCTATGACGTCACTCCGGCAACAAATAAGACAACGTTATATGGCCAAAAGAGTCCAAGAACTTAATCCAGCAACCAGAGAGTGTTTAGAGCAATGTAATGAATGCACGCCTTTCCTTGGAGATCGAACTGTTTTGATAGGTGCAGGTAAGAACTTGAACATTGTTTCTTTTCTACACATTTAAGCAGACGTTTAATAAGTCCTATCAACGTAAAATATTTTTACTCCCAAATGATTATTTATTTAATACAAACCTATGGACTGACCTATTGTTACACCATTGTCCATATTCAGTCGTTTTAAATAAACCAGTTTCTTGACATAATTTTTTCAAACAAATTTGAAACAAAACCAGCTCTAAAGCGCACTTTCGCGCCCTCCCACCTCCTCTTCCAAAATATAAGTAAATGTAAATTGATTTATATCGGATAGAGTTGCCAATATAAGTAATCGCTGAACTGAGTTTGGTAGCGCTTCATAATGATCATACTACTTGTGAGCGGCTGTTGATGTTAGAATTCATTTATCAAAGAGCTGGTATAAACAGTTCGCATTGTCACGGGCGGTAAGCGCGCAATCCAATTCCAACTGGGAATACGCTTAAAATGGGTTGCGCGACTTCCGGTGCTGGGGTTGCGCATCAATATATACAAAATCGAGGTAGGTGGGATTTTGTTTTTGTAAATGACACATTTACGAGTGTTTTCGAAAAAAAGCAAAATGCTATTCGACACAGAATTGAATAAAGATCATTATGTTTGAAATACCAAATTATTAATTTAAGAATCAGCCCTGATATCACGAAAACTCTGCTGGCTCGATCTGTCAAAAAAGTATGGAATCATGAAAAATGCAAATTTTCTAACTCTTGTGCCTTCTTTCTGGAAATGTGACACTTCTAATGATCAAACACGTGTAAAACAGTCATGAATATTGCATACACTTGAATGAAATGCTGCTTTTGGGGGAAAGATTGGCAAGAAAACAATCGGGAATAGGGTTGCGCCCCGGGAATGGAGTTGCGCGTATACAATATATACATTATGATGTATACGAGCAACTCCATTCCCAGTGCGCAACCCCATTCCCGAAAATTTTTTGTCAATTATGTCCCCGTAAGCAGGATTCGAAGCAAATGATTTTGATATTCGTTACTTCATAACAGTTGAGTTATCATAAAAAGCATCAGATGTCCTCAGACTAGGCATATGAGGTCAGAAACTGCCATTTTTGTTGATTTCATACTTTTTTCACGCTTCGTGTCGGCAGAGTTTTTGTGATAATAGAGCCAAATCATAAATTACAAACCAGATATTTTACATATATGATGTTTAATCATATTTGTGCCGAATAGCATTTTCCTTTTTTCGAGAAAATTTATTCTTGTCTTATACTAAACAAAGTCAGAACTTCACATACCTCAATTTCAACTTTTTGTACGCGCAACACCAGCACCGGACGTCGCGCAACCCATTTTAAGCGTATTCCCAGCGGGAATTGGATTGCGCGTTTACCACCCGTGATTGTTAGATTTTATATCGATAAACATTCCAAAGTCTGCAGAAAATTTAGGGGCGTAACTAATGCATATTTCTCCAAACATGACTAATAATCATCCCAGTGAATGCTTCTTTACGATGACAATTGTATTCATTATTGAGCACTATTTTTTTTAAGCACAAGTTAAATTCATAATCTCAATTGTAATGTGTTAAACGCGGATGACGTCATAAATGACTACACACAAGCGAAATGAAATATACGCTTTATATGGAAAATATATATATTTTATAGATCATTTCTTTACTTTCTAATTCAAATAGTTTTACCTAAATGGAACGCAGCATAGTGAAGGCAAAACGTAATGCATAAGAATGTATATAATATGAGCCGTGCCATGGGAAAACCAACATAGTGGGTGTGCGACCAGCATGGATCCAGACCAGCCTGCGCATCCGCGCAGTCTGGTCAGGCTCCATGCTGTTCGCTTTTAAAGCCTATTGGAATTGGAGAAACTGTTAGCGAACAGCATGGATCCTGACCAGACTGCGCGGATGCGCAGGCTGGTCTGGATCCATGCTGGTCGCACACCCACTATGTTGGTTTTCCCATGGCGCGGCTCATATATAACCGACTTAAAATTGAAACGCCCCTTTTTGTCAATCAGCAACATCTCTCAAGTAATCTAAACAGTATCTTATCAAAAAGCTGTTTGTTTTATTTTGCAAAGGTGACTTTGAGAAAATAACGTTTAAGATTTGAATTTCCCTAGGAGATGCGGCCAACATTGTACACAGAATCATACGTAATTATAAATACATTGTAGGCGACTCACCGAGTAGTTTGTAGCTAATTCAATGCAAACTCTGGTTTATTGTTAGACTAGTAGAAGTGAATTAATCTACGGTTCTATTTGCATTTAATGAACAATAGGAATATTTGGATATGTATAAATTGCAACAATTAGTGCTCTTTCCGGTCAATGCTGTATTAAAATCATAGAGTTAATACTAAGAGTAAAAGGTGCAGAAACTTGGAACTATGAAAGTACAGCTTGTGTTATACAAAAGTAAAATAAAAACACAGAAAATCACTATTTGATATTTATATTTATGACACATTATTTCTTGTATGCAGTCTCTGCTTTGGCAGGTGCTCCGCCTCCCTGAATGTGGGAAATCCATAGTAGGCGGAACAATGAATATTTATTATTTTTGTACCACTTCATGATTAAGTGGAACATCTTTTCCCTTATGGAATGAAAATAAGTTGGTCACTTTTATGAAAATCCTTCACCACATGCTGAATAAAAATGTTTGAACTAATATTACGCTTACCGTCGGTCACATAAGTTAACGGAATGGATATGCAATGTTTATATTTGTTCTGACAAATTTGCATGAGTTCTGCAGCGAAAACGCGACTTGAAGAGTGCTACGTTATTCGGCTGCAAACCTAAACCTACACTAATGAATATGTAAAAATTACAAAGAGCTGAACTTGGGTCATTAGGAAAAGTTCTAGCAAATTTGATGAACTTCACATGAAACGGACATCACAAATGACGTCAAGCACCCGATATGAAACTTGGACACCTTGAGTTTTGAAGCATTAAAAATGTTATAATTCATGATTCTTTCAGTGTGTGGTGATCAGGTCTTACTCAACCAAGCAGCAATGACGAAGGTGATGAACAACATGGAAGCGCTCTTGAATGCCAACGGAAACCCCCTACACGGAACAACCCCTATCATCACTAAGGTTAGTTAATGGTTTCAGTCATTAAAGGATACCTCGTCGCACATTTTACAGTTGCCATTTCTGATTAATATATAGAAAAAAGCTATTACCTTAAATGCCTACTTTATAGACTGAACTATGTCTAACAATTCTTTAGACTAACTACTTAAAATTTGTTACAGTAACAGTTTTAGAGTTTGAATCATTTTGTTATACAAACGTTATGTAATTGACAAATAACATAATCCCATCAAAATTACATGCCCGCTTCTACAAAGTCAGCAAAATATGCCACATTTGGAAATACATGCAATACCAAGAGTACAAGACCTAGTTACGCATGCAGGACTTCGGTGAAATAGTTTTAAAAGGATTCTGCCTGGTGCCTTTTTTCAGTTGCCTTACAGTAATTGTTCAAAATAACAAAATGAGTCATATATCCTACCTATTAACTATGTATATCACGAAGGTGTCGATCGAAAGAATGCGGAAAATCTGTTTCGTCGTCGCTTCAGGGTTCCAGGCACGGTAAACTCCGCTACGAGGTACCTTAAATATTTCAGACTGGAAGAATTTTAGTCCCTCACAACTGTATATAGGGTTTGAAATGCATTGCGTGAAGTGTATTTATTCCCAATGACAATGTGATTTCGGCCGAAACGCGAGGACGAGTCTATTTTATTATAACTGATAAAATAACAATTCATACTGCGTGCACATAACTTGACAAGTAAATATTAATATTTGTTTCATTTAAACTATCGTACTATCAAGTTAGTATACAGCAGTATAGCTCATTCAGGTAAAATCCAGATAAGAATTGGGTATAAGCAAATCGTTTTGTGAGTTCGAATCCTCATGATTTATTTAGCGGTTTGCTTTTGTTTTTCCTATTCGTTTTCATGTTCGTTTCCGTATTTTTGAAAACCAGAAATATTCAGATTTTAACATGTTAGAAAAATGTTGGAGTACCCTATGTTCCATTTTAATCTATTTAAAGTTTTGTTTGTAAACATCAAGTTATCGTTGGGGTATAGTACACGTGCGTTTATAAATACGTTGTGCTTAAAGCAATATTCTGAGAAATGTTAAACTTGTCTCGATATAAGTATTCACACACATAATTATGTAAATGGTTTATAAATGTGTACCCAGTGCTATTAAAACTTCACGATTTAGGTGTCGATACTATGTATACTACACTACACACAAAGGTACCAGGGAAAGCTTCTCTATTTTAGACAAAGCCCGGCAACCTTTACGTACGCTCTGGTTCGAAAAACGGAACGTAGAATATTTTTAACATACTGGTGCGTGAGCGTTTGGAAAACATTGATGTCCGCTCAATAACTTGAGTATTTTGTGTTTAAATTAGAACTTATGATACAAAGTATTAAACTCTTAATGAAATCTAGACCAAGATCAATACCCAGTCATTTCCGACTAGTATCTTCAGAGCTGCGTCTCTTGAATTGATCAAAATTGCCAAAAGTGACAGTCCGTTCGTTAACAAGAGATTTTTTTTCTTAACACTAACGTATCACTATAAAATATTTGGCCAAGTTACATAGCCAGCCGCTCGGATCGGTATTTAAAGTTATGGCCCTTTATATTACTCTTTTGCAAAAAATTAGTGTCCAGAGTCTTGAGTAGCAACATTGTAAACTGAGTTTGTATCTTTTGCAGATTGAATTCGACCAGTCGGATTTCAGCATGTCTGACTTTAGCGTGGGAGGCGTTTATGTCACTGCAAAAACTCCAGATTGCCTGGTGAGGTATCCCAGTAACTACAGATACAAGATGCAGTCACCACAAACCACTGCTGATGAGATAGCACAAGAACTAATGGACAAATGGAATGTTTAAACATGCGAAGTAACTGAACGGTTTACCCATGAGACGCTTCCCGATATAAGAACAGTGAATTAAAATTCGGATGTTACATTTTTGGATAACATTAAGAAAGCAGTTTTCAATCTTGGCGTCTTAAATATTCATACTTAACGGAACGTTGTTTAGTTTTTGATATTGTTAATTGTTATGTCTAGTATCAATAAATGTTTTGAGATTGTAATGTCTTTGTTATTTTAATTTGAAGTAAACTGAGAACAAATCCTTTATAGTACGAAGTACTGGTTGGTGTGTGCAGCATAAATCTGTCTCATTTATCAACGCGTGGAGTGTAAACTTAGTATAGAGTTCTTTTGTTCTTTTATTCAAGTCTTTATTCATTATACCAAAAGAGCTGCCAATACTTGACAGTACTGAGCGAATAGAGCAAAATGAAGATTCAGCCCGGTTTTAGCTCGACCATTCGAAGTAAAGTGAGCTATTATACTCGCCCTGGCGTCGGCGTCATATCTTGATTAAAATTTGCAAGTACATATAGGTATCATTGAAAGACTAACAGCTTCGAAACTTGTTTTTTTGGCGGGGTTTTCAAGAAAAATCCGGCTTGTAGATTACGTATGCCGAGGCTGATGGGTGGGCGGGACAATGGATGGAAATGATAGTCTCATATTAACCTTTTTGTCCATTTAATATCTGGACAAATATTTTACCAAGGATCTTGAACCTTCATAGGTGTGTTGGTCTTTGATGTGTACATGCCCCCTGTTGATTTCAGAGTTACTGGCTCAAAGATCAATGTCACAGTGACCTGAATATTTGAAAATAGTTTCTGCATTATATCTGAACAAGTATTTCACCTAGGACCTTGAAACCTCAAATGTATGTTGGTCTTGATAGGCACATGACATCTGTTGATTTCAGGGTAGCTGAGTCAAGGTCAAGGTCACAGGGACCAGAACATTGAAAAAAGGTTTCTGCTCGATATCTGGACAAATACTTATTAGTCCTGGTTTAAAAATTTGCATCTCCAAAACTAATGCACGTAACGAATTGAAATTTCACTTGTGTCTTAGGGGTTATAACAGTAAGTGATAGCTTTAAGTCCCATAATTCTGACATGTATTTTGTTATGAAACTAGGTGATCGCATTAAAACCCTTAACTGTGACGAGTTCTACTTCTAAAACTAAGGCAAATATAGAAATAACACTGTGGGGAATCACATGATCAAAATAATCTCTAAACCAAAATAAATTTGTAAATAATATGGGATTAAATTAATGCAACCTTTGCTGTAAATCTAAAATATAGCCTATCATATAGCAACATACACGTATCAAAAAACTATATAGATTTCAATCACAATCACCTTCTCATTATCTGGAACACTTAAGAAACTGAGACTTCTTATTTCCCTTAGTGTTTGTAATAACAGGATATCTTTCATTATTGTTAAATACATAATAATTTAACAATTTTTATTAGGCATTTGTTAGGCTATGTTTAAATTTCATATCTTATCATGGTAGGAAATATATTCATGTCCTTTAAAATATGACTTTGGTTGAGAGATTATTTTGATCATGTGATTCCCCTCAGTGAAATAACTTACCTGCATTTTCCGGTTAAAACTATGTCATACTGTCATGTCCCATAACTCTGACATGTATTTTACCATATTATGTCCCGTTTAAACTTGAAAAAAAAAATTGAGGCTCAAAAACGCGTACCCAATATTAAATTGGCACTAAATACTAAAGAGTTGAAAAAAATATGGATTTTGTACTTTAAGCCCAGATGTTCTGCAGTGCATAGGCTGTGGTGTTTTTCTAAAACTGAGATCGCAACCAGTACCTGATTATGGTATGCACTAATCGCTATTCAGACAATCTTATTATATAAGCTAACACCCCTTCAAATAAGCGGTACTTCCCAAATTGAATCCGACAGACTCCCTTTTTGAAATCTAGCAGTGTAACTAAAAATAAAACTTCATGTAGAAACTATCTATTTAGTACGTAAAGTGAAAATATTAAAAACCGTTTCTCGAAAAGAATTATTTGACCTGAAAAAATGATCCCGCGTAAAATATTTGGAAAAATTGAGACAATGTCTCTGAGAATTTATTGTAGGCTTAGGTGGCTATTGGCCTAGAACCTCATGCACTTTTTATCCCTAGGCAGGTAAAATGCATGCATAATTGCCACATGGATTAGAAATCTGAATAGAAAACTGGGTAAAGATAAATAAATTAATGCCTTAAGGAAAGTTTGATATGTTCCGTGTTGAAAGGGGGGGGGGGGGGGTCCCAGTTAGGTGTCTGCGCAAAATGTTTTTTAATTTTATTTATATTTTGTGGTAATATACCTACATGTATTATCTTTCATTAACAAGTGTTACTGTTACCAGTTTTGACTTACTTTTATAAATATTCACATTTAAAGTGGGTGGGGTAATCCGACATGTGACCAGCCAGGAACACAATTTCTGTTATTTTTTTGAAAATAGTTCTAACTTTTTACCTGAAACTTTCATGATAAAATAACTATGCAATGGGCATTCACACATGTTGCATTTTAAATTGTACTGAATACTTTTTTCAGCACAGAGCCACAAAGTGGTCTAATCAAATTTACTGATTTTCAATGGACGAACTTCACTCAAAACCTAAAACATTTTTTATTAGTTGAGATATTAAGGTGTTATTTTCAGCAGATATTGTAAACTAAATAAACATAAAAATGACAGTATATCAGTATACTCTGATTAATGTTGGAAGAGTGGTACACTCTGAAACTGGGTAAAAGTGGGTGGGGTAAATAAATATTCGGAGCAACACTACAAAAATTGTGCAACTGTTACGAAATGGCCTCAGATTGTCTATTACTATCGTAATTGTGCCCCCATGAGTGGTGGGGGCATATAGATTTGCTCTTGTCCGTGCGTCCGTCCGTCCGTCCGTCCGTGCGTCCGTCCGAAGTTCGTGACGCGCCTAGCTCAAAAAGTATTTGATATAAATTGATGAAACCTTGCAAGAGTCTTTATCATGATGTGAACTTGCGCACCTTCTATTTTTCGTCTGGCTTCGCCCCCTAATTTTATAGTTACTGCCCCTGAAATAGTAAAAAATGCACATTTTCACATTGTGACACGCCTAGCTCAAAAAGTATTTGATATAAATTGATGAAATCTTGCATGAGTCTTTATAATGATATGAACTTGCACACTTCCTATTTTTCGTCTGGCTCCGCCCCTATTTCTAGAGTTATGGCCCCTAAGATAGTAAAAAATGCACATTTTCACCTTGTGACACGCCTAGCTCAAAAAGTACTTGATATAGATTCATGAAATCTTGCCTTAGTCTTAGTCATGATATGAATTTGCGCATCTCCTATTTTTAATCTGGGTCCGCGTCCTATTTCTTGAGTTATGGCCCCTGAAATAGTCAAAAATGCACATTTTCACCTTGTGACACGCCTAGCTCAAAAAGTATTTGATATAAATTGATGAGTGTTTATCATGATATGAACTTGCGCACCTACTGTTTTTTATCTGGGTCTGCCCCCTATTTCCAGAGTTATGGCCCCTGAAATAGTAAAAAAATGCACACCCTGTGTCCTACAGACACATTCTAGTTTTATTAAATACAGATTTGGTTGATAAATTTTAACAAAAAAAAATTTCTCTTTAATAAGACTTTTTACATGTGTGCCATGGAAAAATCAATGCAGAAAATTTAATGTTAATTTGAACAATAGCTTTCCTCAAAATATACTGCCTCAGGCAAAACCTTTTGTTAAATACTTTGAGCTTTCAGGGTTAATTTGGTTTGTCTACATGTCATGTTCAAGGTCCATGCTTTTTCCATGACAAACATGTATAAAGTGGGATTTCTTTTGTTAAAATTTATCAATCAATGTGGTATTTAATAAAATTAAGATAGTAATAGACAATCTGAGGCCATTGCTTAACAACTGCACAATTTTTGTAGTGTTGCTTCGAATATTTATTTACCCCACCCACTTTTTCCCAGTTTGAGAGTGTACCACTCTTCCAATATTAATCAGAGTGTACTGATATACTGTCATTTTTATGTTTATTTAGTTTACAATATCTGCTGAAAATAACACCTTAATATCTCAACTAATGAAAAATGTTTTAGTTTTTGGTAAAGTTCGTCCATTGAAAATCAGTAAATTTGATTAGACGACTTTGTGGCTCTGTGATGAAAAAAGTATTCAGCACAATTTTAAAATGCAACATGTTGTGTGAATGTCCATTGCTTAGTTATTTTATCATGAAAGTTTCAGGTAAAAGTTTGAACCATTTTTAAAAAAATAACAGAAATTGTGTTCCTGGCTGGTCACGTGTCAGATTACCCCACCCACTTTAAATGTGAATATCTATAAAAGTAAGTCAAAACTGGTAACAGTAACTCTTGTTAATGAAACTTTATACATGTATGTATATTTCCGTAAAATATAAATAAAATTAAAAAACATTTTGCGCAGACACCTAACTGGGACCCCCCCCCCCCCCCTTTGTCAACAGACATTTTTTTAAAAGAAAAAAAAAACACAGAATTTTACAAGGTCAAAGTATAGGAAAAATATCTAGAAATACGAGAAAATCAAAGAAATCTATTCAGGACTGTTCAATGCATGACTGTGTTATCATGTATAGCATTAAACATAGATAAGTTACTTTTCCTTTGCACTGATACATCACGCGGTTATCACTCAACAATTTCACTATATAAACATATTGTTTATCCTTATGTAAAGAAGGCTTGGGGTAAGTCTCCACATGGTATGGTTTAGGCCGATGACGATGCTGCATTGACTGTTCTCGATACACCGTTAACTTTGAGCCACTAAAAAAGATCCGGAATAAGATTGATATTTCCCCAGAAAAACGCGCCAGTTAGAGACTTACTCTAAGCCATCTTTACACAAGGGAAATAATCTTTTTACATGGTGAAGTTGAGTGACCACCGTTTGACAATCATAAGCCTGTCCATGTTATACCAGTGCAATAGAAAAGTAAGCTATCTATTTAACCTGTTGCACATGATAAGTCATGCATCTAAAATTCCTGATTTTTTTTTAATTTTTAGCTTGTCTATTCAAAGAATATGTAATTTAAAGCAATTTTACTCGCCCATGCGCCGGCGTCTGCGTCGGTGTCGGCGTTTCCGATTTGGTTAAGTTTTTGTATGCAAGCTGGTTTCTCAGTTAACATTTGTAGGAATGAATTGAAACTTGACACACTTAGAGGTCTCTGTGACTTGTATTGCTTTTGCAATTGTTATTATTATTATTTATTATGTCCCTTTTACGACTTTTTGGTTGAGGTTTTATATGTAAGCTTGTATCTCCTTCAGTATTTCCTTTATTATATCTTACAAGTATTTTTGTGCCCCTCCCCCCCCCCCTCCCCATGAGTGGTGGGGGCATATAGATTTGGTCTTGTACATGCGTGCGTGTGTGTGCGTCCGTGCGAAGTTCGTGACAAGCCTAGTTCAAAAAGTATTCTATATAAATTGATGAAACCTTGCATGAGTCTTTATCATGATATGAACTTGCCCACCTCCTATTTTTCATCTGGGTCTGCCCCTTATATCAAGAGTTATGGCCCCTGAAATAGTCAAAAATGCACATTTTCACCCTGTGACGCGCCTAACTCAAAACATATTTAATATATATTGATTAAACCTTACATGAGTCTTTATCATGATATGAATTTGCGCACCTCCTATTTTTTGTCTGCCTCCGCCCCCTATTTTCAGTGTTATGGCCCCTGAAATTGTCAAAAATACAAATTTTCACCTTTTGATGCACCTAGCTCAAAAAGTATATGATATAAATGTATGAAAACTTGCATGAGTCTTTATCATGATATAGACTTGTACACCTCTTATTTTTTGGCTGGCTCCTTTCTTTATTTTTAAAGTTATGGCCCCTGAATTATGTGCCTAGCTGAAAAAGTATTTGATGTAAATTCATGAAACCTTGCTATAGTCTTTATCATAATGTTACCTTGCACACTTGACATTCTTCTTGGGAATCTTAGCGCTTTTTACAGAATTATGGCCCTTGAAATAGCCAAAATAGTGGGTTTTGGTTTGTGATGGTCATAGATCAAAAAGTATATGGCTCAACATAATGAATCCTTTTCATAAATTGTTTGTTTAGGATATACCCCATTAACATGATTAAGACTGCAAACATTTGAATAATTTCCACTTATTTGTGACAAATGTACCAGTGGGGGCACACACTGTGTCCTACAGACACACTCGACTTGATTTTTATGTCTTTTCTTAATTTTTCATATTCTTTTTTGTATTATCTTTTTTCCTTCACAGTTCATTTCAGTACACTACAAATTTCATCAATACAAACTATAACTAGCTAAATTAGTTGATATTAAGATAAACACTATCACTAGCATTGGGAATTTCCGACCTATTTCGGTATATTTCGTTAAAAAAAAACGTAACGTCACCGAAAGTATATAAATAAATGAAAAATAAAAATCTTCTCGTTCATGGGCTCGAATCAGCGATAATCCGCATACAAGCTATGTGCTGTAACCACTGAGCCACCGATACGAACGACAAGTACGTGTTTCACTAACCATACTAATAAGTATATTTTCACACTTAACTAAAATTTCTTTCCGTAAAACATACGGATAGCATCGAAGTTTGGCCGAATATTATAATGTCGAATGCACAGAGCGTATACTGTATGCACATTTAACAGGTTAAAAGAAGCACAATACCTTGTGAAAGTCTGTGGGATTTAACATTTAAAAATCGTATGCTTGTTGACAAATTTCACCACAAAAATGTCACACTTCCACTCCCTCTCCAGGGCGATAAATGATTTGATCTTTACATATTTGTTTTTTCAAAGTCCTGATCTTTTCAGTAACTGCTAGTTATGCTTGATTATTTTTTTCATGTCTAGAGGTAACAAGAAATATCTTTAAAAAAGGTGGTCGGCGAATTGTAATAAGGAAAGAAGTTTATGAAATTTTTTATCTAACATTCATCTTTCATCTAACATTTTTCAAATTGCAAAACTAAACAACGCGCATTAACAATTTAAATGGTTCTCTTTTAATTTTTCATTAAGGTTTCATAGTGTTGCAATTTTGTTTCGCTCATCCTTAGACGAATACTTACAGCAGTAGTTTGATGAAGATTCACACCCTTATTCATGTGATACGCAGACCGTATTCAGCTCTTTCTTTAATTTGACATATGTTGGTATTTGAACAGGGTTTTATTATATTTATTAAACTTACTTTTCATTTTGAGATATATCAATATTCTTGCTAAATATACTGAGCGAAAGGTAGCTTTAAAACTGTGAACAGCGTCGTTTAGGATAAACGCTTCGTCTACATTTCACTCAGCGTAGCACGATCAGCAGAGTGAAACAAATTGACACTCTCGTCCAATCAGGCAGAGTGTTGCATAAATCTTTCATTTTGATAAATTATCTATAATGCGTTATCAAGTAGTTTGACTTGCAAACTGAAGTCACGTGGCATGGGTCGGTCAAGGTCACGAATTCGTTCTTAAAACGGCATTCGCCGAAAAATGCATGCTTTGCATGAGAAACTATGTACATAGTCACCTAAATCTACAATAAACATTAAGCGGAGTTGTCTTTATTTCTAGCTAGCTAGCCTGATGTATGTATGCTATCTTAACCTTTAGCCTGCTGCCAGCTAGTTATTTTGCATTTGCGTCCAATACCAACTGAGATAAGCCTGCACGTGCAGGCTGATCTTGGTCTGCACTGTTCGCTATGCAATCTGTAATTTTCTGAAAACACCCTTTCAAAAGTAAATTTCACGGCCCAAATTGAATGATAGACCAGTCCATTAAAGAAATGGTTAACTGGAAAAGAGAGAAATGATGATGAGGTAACTCGAAAAAAAGTCTTATACCAACAATGTGGAATTTTCTACGATTTTTTGTAATGGTATAGCAAAAGATAAACGGTAAGGGTAGATTTCCCGGTAGCATAGAACACCCCAAATACATTCATAGAGCCATTATTAAATAATAATTATTATATCAGAATCTTTCACTCATTGAAAATATCTGGTTCGAGGGTAACTCTTTAGGAGGTAACGAGGCTCTGCCAAGATCGCATAACAGTTTTACGAGAGCAAAATTATTTTTATTTGCTCCTTTAATAAGTGACAGGTGTTTATCCTGCATAACGTAATTTTACCGCTGATGAAAGAAATAAGATAAATCGAATGCTTTGTAAGCAGTTTTACAAAAAGTACTGTAAGAATTTCCATTTTCGTTCTAATATCACAGCATAAGAGTCATATTTCACCTCTGGATGCAAGATGAGCTTTTCAAACACATTAAAGAACACGGGAAAACATCCTGTCTGGTATGCAAGAATAGTTTTGTTCTACTTCAGACTAAATCTTTCGGCTGCCCTTAACCCAAGTAATAACGTATTTTCCGTAGACGGGAGTTGATGACGTTTCTCGGAAAACATCATGGCAGTTAGCGAAAGTTTATGATGTTTTTCAGTAAAGATGTTGTGCTGTTAAAAGTTGCAGTGCCCTCCATGCCCCAGCGGACGCTGAATTCCAATCACTGTCTTGCACTTTTGTTGGTTACGATTTGAAGCTCGCTTGAGGTGTATAACGTTTTCATATTACGAAGCCATCAACTTTGCTTATTAAGTAAGGCCTGGGGATCTACCCAGAAATTATGTAAAGCTGAGCATCCATCATCTTCTTTACATCATCAAAAACTGAAAAAGTGATCATATCACATACTGATTCGTTGAGACTTTAAACCTCATAAGACAAGAAAAATAAGTATAAAACATCTTATTTGAAGAATGCTTTGAAATGTTTTAAGAGTTTAACATAGTTAAAATTGTTAAATTTAAGGCATATGTTGACTGATTAAATATATCAAAAAAATTATAAGTATAATATTGAAGTCTAGATCTTGATATGATCATTGTAAGCTTTCCCAAAATTCACGCCTTATCAAGTCACTAATAAGTGTTTACTCCCCAATCATAATTTGATGATTGCGGGATGAATTTATCTGACTGTGAAAATATTGTCCACGCATGCATACTGTATGACATAAGAAGATGCTTCAAGTCTAATACAATAAATTTAGATCCACTTTTTAAGCAGAAAATTACGAGATGTCATGTTGTTTGTACTACATCGCAAATCATTATATAAAAAAAACCCAAGAAATAAAACTATTCAATATTTACATTAAAGATTAACATTGAAATCAAAATACTTATCACCAAGCCTTAATCCATACAGTTAGTTCATTTTTCCATTTATGTCATACCGGTGCGTAGATAAATGAAAAAAAGATCTGTAGTAATTTATCTAAGTTAAATAACTTTTCTCTACTTAAACGTTTGAACTGCGTGTGTTTCTTCCCTTTTACTGTCCCTACTAAACATAAATTGTCTGGTTTAACTTGATATTAAATTAACATTTCTTTTTATTTTCACAAGAGTAAACTCTACATACGTGCTTATAGCGTTTAATTATTGCTATTCGTATTGGCATTTTCCAACCATCAGTCATTTGTCTGACTGCTGGTACATCAGCCTTTTAGAAGACTTGCTTCCGTATCTATGTTTTTTTTAAAAAGTTTTCATTGCTTCATTTAAATACCAATATAACGGTTATAAAAAACAAATACATTTTCGTATTTACAAGTGTTGAATGTTCACAAAAGTGGTGTTACAAAATGATGTCAGCTTACCTGGAGAGAGGAAATCATAACTGGAAAAATATTTATTAATCCCTTTTTAATCCCTTTACAGTTGTTTAAAACACTATTCTAATTCATTTTAAAAGATCAATTTAAAACAAAAATTGTATAATAGTCTTTCTAACGTTATTGTAAAGCTTAATGAAAAAATGCAATACGAATTATGGCTCAAATGTCCCAATCAAACTAAATACGCTGCCAGTCCTGTTGCACATTTAATAAACACTCTTTATTCAAATTAATTGGTTAACTTACCCTTTAGTTCAAAAAAGTTGATACTGCATGTTAAACTGTTCAATCAAGTCGAAGGAAATAACAAAATTAAGTTGCAATATGATTTATTATTGGGTTTGTTTGTAACCTTCCATGGGATAATATGGGGTATGATAAATTGGGGAGAGTGGGGAAGGAGGGGTAAGAGGGAGGCTAGGCATTACTAGTTACATATTATGCCGGACTGATTTGCATAGCACAATTTTCAAACTTTAAACTGCAGGTTCCATCCTTACACCACCTCATCTCTATAGGGATGCATTTCTTCCTTGTCTCCCCATACATTCAGTTGGTAGCGTCTGTCATACTACTTTGCTCTGTAAGATTATATCTAACAAGAGCGATCTTTCAAAAGAATGTCCGCGCCGTTTAGATTGATCCATTAACACCAAGTTTTCATTCTGCTTAACAGAAACCATTGCATTCTCAAACGGTGTATACACGCTCGCTATGTTTAAATAACAAGTCATCAGCTTCAAACGATTATCTTATGTAACTCGGCCACCTCTTTGTTTATTTTTGATGGTCTGTTATTGCAGACCAACCTGCCCGGATCCCAGACGGTTGGGAAAAGATCAAGGCCCGACTAGCGATTATTACCGTGGATTGTGAGTATTGCAATATATCGATTATACTGAATCTTTTAAATGTAAAATACAAGTTTTTGTCATGTTTGCCTGCCTTCGTTTGCTTTTCGAGACCGAAATTACTGCCTCCGACAGGTTCTATTAACAAACATTTACATTCTGTGTCTGTAAATTAACAACAGTCATAAATGTACGTTTTGATTCTCTTGACTCTCACAATAACTTATATCGATTTAAGCAAGGTGGTCAGTCAAGCCAATGCCATTTTGTATTTAACCGTGGTCGAATGTTAACTGCGCATCATGCGCGCTCTGGCACTTTCTTATGCCAAGACAAAAAGTCTAATCGAAAAATGTTGATTTTGTGATATTGAACGTAAGTAAAGAAATGTACTCTTTGTGATGAACATTTAATAGGTGAAGAAGTTCATTTAATATACCTTTTTGACTGTGACGTTTTAGTAACAATAGGATTTAATATGAAATGTATTTAAACCAATTACACTAGCTGACTGTGAAGACAAAACCCATAATATTATACCTTATTCTGTTTTAATTTAGATAACTGGATTCTCCAGAAACTGTGTTTATGTCAGTTATTTTTTGCACAGGTGAAGCCTTTCGGAATATCATCAACATTTGATGATATATAGTTCCTTTTTATGTAACGCTCTAGTATTCTGCATTGTTGTTTGATACAGTACATAAGGGTTATCGTGTTGATATAATATGCATAGTAAATGCTTTGATGTTAAATGAACTTTAAAATTAAAACAATATAACACCTTGCTAATATTGTACACTTTTTCATAATTAAGTTACCGCAATAAAACTTTTGCATAAGATATAATATTCAAGTCATGAAAGAATATATATTATTATACAGTACTGGCAGATATACACAACGTCATAATAAAAAAAAAATGATGCACAAAATACTGTCATAAAGGCACATAATCAATACAATATATGACAGGCACAGTATAATAAAGTATGCACACAGTTTAATAATTCGTGCATCTAATAATATAAGATGCCTGCATGGTATAAAGATATGTGTATATTATGTAACAAAAATGACAAGTAGACAAAAACACAACATACAGCGACTTGCACACCTACGAAAGATCGACTTCACACTTCATTTACAGTGCAACCTCTGTAGAGCAACACCATTTGGGAGATACAGATATTTACTGTTATGTAGAGGTTGTTAGTATATTTCATCTTAGGGAAATTTAGATGATGTTGTTATAGAGAGGTTTTTGCTTAAGAGAAGACCGCTCTTAAAAGGAGGCTGTGCTCGTAATGCTAAATACACATACAAATAATAGGAAAGTCTGAAGTTTGAAGTCTGAAATGTGATGTCTGAAGTGTGAAGTTTGAAGTATGAAGAGTGAAGTTTGAAGTATGAAATGTAAGTTTGAAGTATGACGAAAGTGTGAAGTGTGAAGTTGAAAGTGTGAAATTTGAAGTGTGAAGTTTTTTCCTCTCTATTTTAAAAGCAACATGGAATTCTCAAGATTGGACATAATGAAGTATACAGATTATGGCATACTTTTGACTGCAGAGGCATAATTTGAATGTATGTAGTAGAGTATAATATACTGTAAGAGAAGAAGATATTAAAAAGGTTTTCCATTACAAGTCTCTTTGAAAATACTGTCCCTCGGATGGGATCAATTTTGAATCCAGTGGCATAATTTGAATACCTCCGGTACTAGAGGACCACTAGATAATGCCAAACACCAGATATCTAACTTCTATGCCTTTCTGTTTAACACTTGAAGATTTTTTAACATGTTTTCCTTTCGTTTACCATGACAACCAGATTTCTGCATTGAATGGAATTGTTATAGCAATTTTCATATGCATCACCCATGTATCATTCCCGCGAGATTGTTTAAAAATTATCCCAATAGTATTTCGTAAGAAGATTTTGAACTGATGGACAACAGACGGTGAATTTTCCCCTTACAAATGTAGGTGATATGATCTAAACTCGAGAAGTCGTTTATTTTGCTAACATGTACACAATAATATTTAAAATTCAAATAAGAAATGGCGTACACATCTATGCCAATATAAAATTAGCAGATGATGTCAAGTCACGTGATGTATATTCCATGAAGAGTGAAATGTGCAGTATGAAGTCTGAACTGTGAAAATGAAGTATGATGTAAGAAGTGTGAAGTGTGAAGTTTGAAGTGTGAAGTCACCACCGGTCTTTCGTACACATATAACATAAATATGTTTGCACAACAAAGAAGTTAGAACATTATGCATTAAACAACACATGTATATAGAAATTGATTTCCATGAGAAAAAACGGCAGTGACGGCGTCCCATATTAAGACGTCATTTACAGTTAATATTAGGCAGGCGTCATTTCCGAAAGTACGACCATTAAGGAAAATACCTACAGTACGTAAACCCAGTCGGTACTTAACAGAGCTGAATAAATATTTCTCAGTTCATACCTTACATTGACACTTCATAGCTTTCGTTAAGTGACGTACCTCTAATACATGTATCTAGTAAAATTTGAGTTCATTAGACAGACTGCCAGGAACTTAGGAGTACGGGTAAAGGAATACATAAGTACAAAAGGAAGCCGTTTAACATCAATGGTCGAACATTGTAAATAAACTGGGCACTCAATGTCATGGGATAACATCCTGATGGTCAGTCGTGAAGATAACACCGTGAGACTACAGAAGCCAGAAGCCCCCCCCCCCCACCCACACCGATCTGAATGAGAATACAGGTTACGACCTCCCGCAAGCTCAACGAGAGGTTGTTTCACGTGACTACCATTGTCATATGACATAAAAGTCCTGATGAAGGCTCCGAGATGAAGTTGAAAGTCTCAAGAAGTTAAATTTAAACCTCAGAATCTGCATATGAGTCTCTAATATCATGTTACGATGATCATAAATAGGGTGATATATATATCACCCTATTTATGATAAGCCTGATAATAAACTACGAACAACATTTCTATAATGATGAGGAAAATATCAGTTTTGGCCTATATTTGACCTATTCCTACTTCAAATGATGACAGTAATTAACTTCGTCAAAAATTGTTTACAAATCGTTAGCATATTATTTGAGATATCATATATTAGAATAAGTCATTAGCCGCGTCTTTACCATAGACAGTAGCAGTTTCTGGTGCAAACTGGGAAAAGTATCATTTATGCATTCCTGATATCAAAAGATTCGCCGAGTAATTAAAAGGCTAGATCATCAATTTTTAAAAAGTCAATTAGATTTTTATGGCAATTGAAATAATAACTCAAGTTAGAATTAAACTCACGGAAGCTCACAGATGTCATGTGTGTTTTTATCTATTAGGAGTTTTAAGAGTTCCCACGAGCTGATAAATCGCTTTTCCATTATTTCAGCAATGCATGACCTATGTGTTCCCATGATTTAGTACAGCGTTTCTACGACTTAATTAAGTCAAGCCCACGGGATAGTATGTTGTTCCCACAAGTAAGTACATTGTAAATCTTTCCGACAACTTAACTAGTCGTGACGACAAGATAATATCTCGCTCCACCCGTGACCATGACATAGTATACCATGCTTACGACATAATCAGAACTAAGCATTCTTATATACTTCCTATGGAAGCGTTAATTGACCCCCGAGTTGACGTGAAAATGACAGACCTGTCAAGATAGATTATCTCGACATATCGTGTAATATCGTGGCATCTCGGATAATATTAAGACGTCACGCCAGAACTGATTCTGGTTTTGTTGACAAAGTTTCTACCACAGGTCATAATTTATGCTACCTAAATTAATGTGTTACCTAAATTTACTATGTGGTACGTCTTTATGTAGTCACAGTAAGGCGACATGCCATTATGTAACGTATCATGTTACTTAAATATAAGTCGACTTGCCATTTGATTAAAATGGTTTTGCTTCCTAAATTTAAACGAGAAAATCACAAGATGAAAATGTCAACTTGCACGAACACAAAAGGCAACACAAAGTATTTCTTGAATCCGTGTGTGTTCCGGACAGACGGACGTGTCTATTTCGGTACGTTAATACAATATTATATATTAAATTAAAATAATAATTCACGATTTTTTAATTAAATTAATTTGTAACCACGAATAGAGTGAAATATAAACATTAGTTTGTGCTAAGAGTGTAGTAACAAAGGTAGGCTATTTGTAAGAAAAGACAGAGGCTTTTCCTTTTGGTCACGTAACCAGACCTTTAGACCCGGGGTTGAAGGATGCAGTTACCGGACCACTGGGCACCCTACACGTATTTTTTCAAGATAGGCTTCTGTAGTCTTGTTTATCTGATAGAATTGCACACTCCGTTTTTTTTTGTTGTTGTCGTTGTTGTTGTTTTTCAATAGAATTTTTGAATTGGATTGTGCTCATAACTGTCTGAATTTATCATGAATTTCTGAATTCGCTTCACTGTTAAAGTAAATAACAGTTTCTAACTGAAATCAGCGATAAAATATCATAATCAATATGTCTTCAGTCCGAGTGAGAAGTCATAAAAAGAAATATTTACCCTAAAAGCTAAGATATGACAGCAAAGGTCTTTATTATAACTGAATATAATTATAACAATTAGGGATATTTAGAATATCCAGTGGATAAGGTGTCGGCTGCTAAGTTCAGGGTCGTGGGTTCGAGCCCCACTGGTGTAGCGGCCATGGCTTCTCAAGTGGCACGTACGGTACCAGCTGGTAGGAACTATATTTTAGACTACTTTACTACGCTTGCTGTAATCAGTTTTTCCTCCCTTTGCAGACGTTTTCCATTTGCATTCGTGACGGGAGAATGGAGGAGATGGAAAGTTCTTGAGCTGAATTTAGTAAAACAGAGGTATATTTTCAGATTGTTTTGTGTTTTTATTATTGGTATCATAATTACGTAGCCTACATATATCTCTACAGAAGTTATTGTAGTTGAAGTTAATGCCTGAAAATGCGGTGTTTGCATCCTCGAGATATTGAATGAATTATGAATTCTAGACTTTAAATGAATGGAGTGAAATAAAAGCAGTCGGTCAGCCAGTAACAGATGAAAGATTATTTAACGTCGCAAACAAAACCAGTCACAAAGCTCTTTTGCGACAAACAAGATATTCAGTAATAGATACTTGACTGGGCTTATTTGACCGCCTGTTAAAGTCCTTTAAATGCTGATCAGTGCCATTCTAGGAAGCTGTAAGTACAATTTGTCTTTGGTACGACGCGACCGGAGATAGAGCCCCACTTCTCACTTATAGCCGACACTTCGATCGAGCTATTGAAACATTTGTATACATATTTTAATAGAATAACCTCGTTTTGCAAACAATTGTCATTTATATATTCAGACCACCAGAGGAAGTTGTGAGAGACTGACAATGATGTACTGAACGATCATGATGGAAAAACAACATAGTCAAATGGGGTATTATTTCAAATTTTTATGCATTTTTTTATTTTCATTAGTATAATAATCAGATTGCTAAAATAGCGTTGTAATAATTTGTGATGAAACTTGTAGTTATTATTTTGATTAACTTCTTTGATCAACTAAAGACATGCAAAAGATATATTTTTATAACCAAATTTATTTTGCATGATAATATTTGTTGAAGCTATGTGTTGATATCATTTAGCTATACAGGAATCATTTTAATTACTATTTAGTTTTTTTCTTGTTTCTGTTTTCAGGTTTGCCATAAGCTTAACTTGTGCATAGCCTGCTTTGATAGAGAGCCTTCAGGATATTTTCATCTATGTGACCTTACCGCCTGTATACCTTGTACACTACATATTTTTAAAAACAATCTAGGAAGAAATACCCTAAATGTGGGAGTAAAATTGAAGCTATCAGAAACATTTATATTACTAGAAAGTATTTGATAATATAATAGCAATTCTGACATGATTACAATCAGGTAGATACTTAAGAGCGGAAAGCATTTTAAGTTAAACTGTTTACTTCTTTCGATGTAGGACACAATGGAGAATTGTTAACATGCTTCTTGAATTTAGAATATTAGACACCGATGCGACTTTGAAATTTACTTATACTGTGAACAGTATTGGATATAAAGGCAACATCAATGTTAAGTTATTGACATCTTATTTTATATAACGTTGAACCAGCTATAAAGATTCAACCATGGCTACATCTTGTATCTACTAATTTACAGGACATTTTTCTTTGTTTATATTGTACATAGTGCCACGTATGAAAAACCAGTAAAGATACATATGAAGATTTGTATTTTGTTACCTAATATTTGCTGTATTAGGTAAAGGCAATATCTGTAATGTTAAGTTTGTTTTTGAATCATAATATATCAGGTGAACAAGAGTAAAAGTTGAGTAAGTCTCCCCGTACATGGACGTAGTGTTTGTTATATTTTTGGTCCTTTTCGATCATTGAGAAAATTCTTTTTCACTGTAAAAGAATTCCGCTTAAGCCGGTCTAGGAGACTGAAGGAGAACTGCACATTTCATTACATCTCCATAAACCGGAAAAAAATGAAACAGACTGTGCTATTGTGCCTTTTCTTAATACGTTAACAAGATTTTAACCTAATCTCATGAAAAAGTTACTTTGTTCTTATATAAAAGTAATTACTGTGTCCATCTTTCTGTCTGTCTATATACCTGTAGAATTTTGCCATTTCACACATTTTCACGTTACATTTTGTCATGTAAAGCGCTGTGTTACATTGTAAGAAATATGCACTACAATCAAAATCGAAACGGTTGTATTTTTAAATCACCTTTATTACTTTGACACGAATTTGTGAATTTCTGAAAAAGGTTTTATGTGTACGTTTTAGATATTAAACAGATAACAAAAGAATAAGTAGTACTGTACGCTCCCCTCTCCAACCTTTTGTATGCCGGATCCAGATTCTTTTAGAGTGGTATTCTTGTTGCAAAGTATTAGTACACCACATATTACCCTACGTGAAATTTTTATGTGGTTTTAGACATTAATATACAACAACAGAGATTATTCACGGAAAGTCATTAAAGTAAACTGCGATTTTACTGCTTTTCGTTTTGCTGGATGTTGGTTCAAAACTTAACACATCCTTGGCCAAAGAATGCACTAAAATGTGACAATTCCCTCGTGAACCACTCGTTGGATTTTTATCAAACATGATCTGTAGTACTTTTGTAAGGTCATCTCCCAGAATTATTACAATTGGTATGACAAGACCTTTCTAGAGGACACAATATCTAAAAATAGAAAATTCTTAAAACGAAGTCTCCTTAAGGTCCTCTCCCACGTTTTAAATGAGTGAGCTTGGTCCTTTTTATTGGTAACTGGTGCTAAAATAACAATACCTTCAAACGATTTCTCCTCATGAACGGCTTGATGGATATTTATCAAACTTTGGCTGTAGCATCACTGTACGGTCTTCTCCAACATATGTTCAACTGGTGGTCTATGCTCCTATTAAGGGACCAGTTGAGCTAAATATGAAAATATCTTTGAACAACTTCTTATGAATTGCAGGGTGCAAATGACTAGTTTAAAGAATCTTTGGGAAAAACCCAGGCCTAGTCCAATTACTTGTGTGTAAATTCTACCCAGTTTATAGACCTAGGAAGAATATAGTGTTTGTACTGTTTGTAATCTGTCACATAATAATGCCTCTTGAACTTTCCAGTCTGTTTAAGCTCTGAATTTCAGGTGAGCACTCTTGGACCAAGATGGCATTACGCTTCTTTCTTGAGCATAATTCAGAATTACCTAAACTACTGTAAGGATATTGTAAAGGCGAAGAAGTTTAAATTTCATACAGAGAAAATGCAGTCTAATCTACCTTAATGACCTATTTAAATTTCTTCCTTTATCTTATTTACGTATAAAACATTTGTGCAGAGCATATCTCCAAAACATTTAAAAGAGCTTGATAGAAATTTAACATTGATAGATAGTACTGGGAGGACTTGTACTGCAAAAGATCCGTAACTCAGCTTTATTTACTTTTTGAAATAACTCCATTAGATATACCTGTTCTCCGTAAGTAATTGTAAACTTCTCCAATTGAATCACATGTGGAGGACGAATGATTTTAGACACAATGTCTGTTACCAAATTCGTCACACAGGATAAACCCCACGCCCGGGGATCGTATTCACGACCCCGCGTTCTGTCCCGCATTATGTTGAATACTATGAGTTCCATAGCTTTGAAACTACACACAGTGATATATTGTCATTATATGAGTATGTTATGACCCTTTTTATACTTAAGAACATCGAAATTATTTTTTGTATGTTTTACTCTACTCTACTGTAATAATGAGAACAAAAGCTTTTAAACTATGCACACTCATCATTATTAAGTTTGCCAGGAACCATAACTCCTGCACACATTTTTTCAGAATTATGGCCTTTTCTGTACTATGTTTATACATAATTTATAATTATCAGGTCGATTGTGAAGGAAGTTCTACAACTAAATCACTCTCGACACCTCATTCCTGATGGAATGAGAGAAGAAGCCATTTTCCCGTTTCACGCTTAGCGCCAAGCAAGGGAGCTACAGGAACCATTGGTTCATGTCTTTGGGATGACGCGGCCGGAGGTCGAGTCCACGACCTGCCGCCCTGGAAGCGGACGCTCTACCACCAGGTTATTGAATTTCCTAATTAAAACTTGTGTTACGGTCTACTTTAATTGAATACTCTATGGGTCATTGCTTTATTATAAGATGTATTATTATTAGTCATGAATGCAGGCCAAGAACATAAATTTTGTCGGAATTGTGACCTTATTTGTACTAAAAAAATGGAAATGTTTTGTAGGCTCACTTTTCTTGAATACTGTAATAGTTGTGCTTTATTAATGTCTTTGCCTAAATCATATGTGAGAGAGGAATTTTATTTTCATTGCATACAGAACAGGACATTGTTGGAAAGTGGACATTTTAAGAACGACACCTCCACCGTGTATAGATTTTGAATCAACTGCGTTTATCTTACTCATACACGGGCTGCCATATTTATTTGAAACTTTTGAAAGGAATGATTTATTTTATATCGTAATATCCGCTTTAATGATGTCAATTATTATTTACAATATGATTTAATCTGTCGTAAAGTTTCATTAGGTCTATAATACTCAGAAGCGCGTAGCAGTTCTTTGCGTATTTGGTGTAACTTTTTTTCGCAGTCATTTGTTCGACTTATTATCAGATACATCTGCTATATAATAAAATCTGTAAAAAGATAAGCATTAATTTAAAAGTATTTGGGCAGACCTCTTCTAGCCTTTAATATTTACAATGACAACTCTAAAATTTATAATTTATAATTGATAATTGATCGTATTGTAATAATTTCTGCAATTTAAGATACATACAACAAATACGGAAGCAGATGATGCCTAAGACAGGCCAAGGAAGCTCAAAAGGCAAAGGGTCGTTTAAAGCATATTTTCTCGATCTTTTTGTACACTTGGGACAATAAGGCATTGTATACAGCATCTCTTCTCTAACAACATTGAACGAATCCACTTCCTCTGGTATTCTTCCACTGAAACATGCTATTCAGTGAATTAAGAAAGCAAATTTCTATTGTTTATTTACTGAATAACATTTCAGTCATAAGCGGTGGTTTCTTTTTATCTGCCTTATACAGTTTTGTGCAACATGTAACAATATAAAATTCAAACATCACATTTAAAAGAAAAATCAAAGCACATTTAAAGGGAATTCCGGTAGTTTTTTTATGCGCATGTTTCTGCGCAGCCGACACCATCTATGGAAAATTGAAGTGGTCAACATTTCTTGAAACATGTTACAGACAATCTTAAATATGAGGAATCTTGAATAAAATAACTTTTTTAATAAGTTTTATCAGTAATCAAATGTTGATACTGGTTTATGTTGTATTGACATGAATCATGCCTGACATGTATCTGTATTTTGACAGCGCACGTTAGTACAAAGACAGTGCCGTTTATATAATGTTAGACATTTATGTTAACTTTGTATTGATAAGACAAAATCCCCTTTCAGATTATTCAGTATTCAATTATAGAAAGAATTAAGAATTTTTAAACTTTTTAGCTTCTGGCAGATATACATGTAATCAACTTAGTCAGGTTCGCGCCATTTTTCGTCCGCAAAGGTGTTGCATTCAAGCGGCCTTAACATAAAATTTAGCCCGGTGACCCATACTTTTTTTTTCCATTTTTATTTTCACAATTCAATTGTTTATTCACAATGAAAACAGGAAAAAAATCTAGAAACAGCTTTTTCAAAATTAAAAAAAAAGTTCTTTACTAAGGGTATTTTCCATTTAAATAAAGTTCACAAAAGTGAATATGAAACCAGATTGTTTTTCTATTTGTACGCTGATTAAAATGATATTGTATTACAAATATGACTATGATATGAAATAAGTATATAATAGAATCTGTAAAAAGAATTAACCTTATTGTGCTGTCTTTATGCATACTTTGGTTGGTATTAAACACACAAGGACAAAACAAACAAATACAGGAAAACAATGGGGCATCGCGCCTTTGGATGGTCAGTGGCAAAACCATCACCGGGGAGTTTAAACCGATTTACCTCATTCTTACCCCAACCATGTTCCAGAGTCTCAAGACAGTTATCCCCGTCAGGTGAAACCCTAACATACGTAAAGGCAACAGAAGGATACTTTTTTGCAAGTGCTCGAAAACAACTGATTCATTTGGACAAAGAAAAGTTTGAATAGTCAAGTAACAGTGCAAAACAATGTATCTTAACTGGTTGTAGATCTATGTATGTAATGCTTCTTTTAGAAATATCAAGACTACCGTTTAGTGTCAGAATTAGTTGTCTTCCTGAACACTAACACTAACATTGCAAGAGATGCTAACTAATATGAAATGTTAAACATATGGTGAACAATCTAATTATAATAACTGGCTATTTTGTAGTGCCAGTATGTTGTATAGTTTTTTCTTTCACAGAATTTTTTTTCAAATTCACATATATGTTAGGAAAACTTGTGCTGAAAACAATGAACAAATAAAAACAATGGGTCACTAGGCTTGTTTTTGTGAAAAAATTGTTTTGAAAACACCCACTGTTGCTGAAACTGATACCAGGCAAAACAGCTTTCACAAAAGAACAGGCAAACATAACTGAAATGACAAAACAGATTTTTTTATTACAATGTATATCCATAATTATACATTATCTACAGTTTATATAATGTGCTACTTCATTGTATATTAGCGAGGTAGAAAAGGGGAAGGAACACCTAGCCACACGTTGATAAATATGGAATCAATAATCTAACCACTCAGCACTTATTTTTGCTTAATCAGAAAAAAATATCAAAACGACATGGCAGTTTGACATTTAAGAAAATGACTTAAAAAAGGAGGCGTTCAATTTAGTTGCTTGTTTTGGGTTTAACGCCGTTTTTAACAGTATGTAACGGCGGGCAGGTAACCTAACCAGTGTTCCTGGATTCCGTACCAGTACTAACCTGTTCTCTGTAAGTAACTGTAAACTTCCCCAGATGAATCAGAGGTGGAGGACTAATGATTTAAGACACAATAGTCACGGAGAACATACGCCCTTCCCGAGGATCGAACTCGCGACCCCGCTATTCGTAGACCAACGCTCTACCTACTGAGCTAAGCGGGCGGGATACAGCTAGTTAAGTGATTATTACTTTTCGATGCACATGCAATGAAAATAAATCAGTCCCAATGTCAAAAAAACCTTCGTGAACTAGCAATTTTAACATAAATTTGGTTATTTTGCATAACATTTTGCAAGAACTTGACAGAAATATCAAAACATTTTATTTTCATTTTTTTTAAATAAAAGTAAGTTGTAATTCTCATTGGAGAGGAGCACTTTTTCATGGAAAGCAGTTGATTTCCTTATCACTTTGGGCTTGAAAAGTATCTCAAGATATTCAATATATCACATATTCGAAACGTCTAGAATTTTCTAAATCCGGTTATTTATAGAATTAATAAATATCAGGATTACACAATTTCAAATAAATCTTTACAGAATCCGGAGTCAATGATATGACCAGCCTGAAATTTCTTAGGGATATTGCCAAACGAATACTGAAAGAGTGATGACATTCCTGTTGGAGTCAGAAGACTTACTGATGAAATCAAAACATTGAATTAAAGAAAGATCATTGCCTTACTAGTCGCATCCTGTGAATGATATAGCCTTCCGCCAAAACAATAAGCAATAATATTAATGGAGAGTTATGTTCTTTACAGCTTAAATAATATTATCATAACTAATGAAGCTATGAGAATAACAACATTAACAACAACAACAGCAACAACAACAACAATAACAGTACAAGCATGAAATAATTACCGTAGTTTTATGCAGCCATTGCTTCCAACGAAAACGGCAGAATTCCAAAGCTAATACAAAGCTACCGACATTTTGCTTAATTTTCTTTAAATAATACAAAGGTATCGGCTCACGACGTAAAAATATTTTACAAGAAAACAAGGTGTATCACAGTATATTGACATAAATTTGAACGTTATTCACATATTTACATAATTTTTGGATGATGTCTATTTGATTATGTAGCATGCCGTCCTATTTTCCTGTGTGAAATAATTTTGTATGACACCAGTTATGTCAACAATCGAGTAAATTTAGGTAATCGTAGCATAAATTATGACCAGTGGTAGAAACTTTGTCAACAAGACAAGAATCAGTTCTGGCGTGTAGTCTTAATAATTTTCGAGATACCACGATATAACACGATATGTCGAGATAATCTATCCTGACATGTCCGTCATTTTCACGTCAACTCGGGGGTCAATTAACGCTTCCATAACTTCCCTTGTAGCCCTCCAACGAAATGGAATGTGTAATGCGTGTATCTAGTATTAACTGATTTACATTTGTATTTGGTCACTGATAAAGATTTGTCAACCAGTAAGATCTATCTTGTATAAAGCCTCTGCACAAAAGAAAGCGGAAATGTGAAATTCATCTGTCATTGTAAATAAGACAGCGCTTAAGTAACTGATTCTGTAAAATTTTAATGTTGTATTCACTTTATCCCTTTAGCTACATATAGTTTACTCCAACGTTATTAAACAACCCTTGACGTAAGCATCCGCTAGAAGGTCATGTAGGCCATCGTAGGAAGCTCAAGAGTTTAGACTCGCAAAAGTTTAAAGCAGCATGCCTCCAGATTTGGCTAAAAATAATCCTTTTTTTCAAACTGAAGTTTTGGTCATATTATGAACATTAGAATATGAATTTTTGTTTCTAAAATATTAAAAAAATTCCAAATCAAGAAAAAAAAGATGATTGCGTTTGGAATCGAACCCCGGACCGCCGCGGCAATAAAGACATTTTCCCGTCATCGTAACCAATAGCGCTATAGCTGAAGTAGTGAATAATGACTTCGAAATATAGATATTTATAATCGAGAAGTTTACCTGGAGTTTTTCATCGTAAAATGTAGTAAAAACAGCAAATTCTCATGTGTTTCCGTAACATAAAGTTTGTCAGTAATTAAGATTTAAAGCCTTCTTAAGAAATATAGCATTTATTTCAAGATATCTAAAAAAAATATTTTTTTTTGTTGTTGTCGAACGATCTGGAGGCATGCCGCTTAAAGCTGGTACTTTTTCTTTTGCTGGAATTCCAATATATATATTCCTTAACGAATGAAAACAATATGTGAACATTTTGCACATTGTCAAACATTTCAGAAACCAAAAAATGTATATATTTTGGCCCAGATATCAGGACGAAAATAAGCACGCTTTTTTTTAAAATATGGACCAATTTTTCTCGCTTATTTTAGACGTAAAACGGAATATATATGTTATTTACGCAATAAACTTAAAAAAATGGAAGTTTAGAATTCGTATGTTTGTGTGTGCTTGTATATATGTGTGAATGGGGCACGGGAAGAGGTTGGGTAGTGATGTGTATATTAGTTTGGGGTTAGTTACACTGTTTCCTTTTAATACACATGTCTGATTGTTAAAAGACATTTTGTTTCTTTTTCTATTGCCTTCATAACCTTTAAAGGGTGATTTTTTTTATATAAGTGCCCAAATAAGTCAATTATCTACAGCTTGCTATCCTTCACATTGACCTTAGTTTATTAAAACAAAGACTTTATGATATATTCATACATAAAAAAGCAAATAGAATCTTTATGCTAAAATGGAATTCTGTTGAGACTTTGATGTTGTTATTTTCATTTCATGTTTTTTACCTTTATGTAATTGCGAAACATTGTTCTGTTTGAAATACAATGAACTGTAGGTGTGTAGGTATTTAAACTTTTAACCGCTTACTACATGTATATCATTAAAAACATAATCTAAATGAAGACCCTTATAATGTATAATGAGAACTTGTCCATATATCAAGGCATTTTAGCTGTAACAGGGCCAATTTCTAAGAACAGGATAGGCAAGTAAACGACAGTGCGCTGTATCATATTATTTTCAATAATTTGCTCATTAAATATTATAATAGTATGCTAATATACCCGAGAAAGATGCTTTAAGTTAGAAATTACCTTGATAACTTTCTATCTTTTTTACATGTGAGGGTAATTCACCCTTTGTGAATACAATGATTTTCAAAGCAAAAGTGAAAACTTCGTGTTTATAGATTGATCTAAGTGGTCAGACAGACGGTACCATCTGAATACATGGAAGAGCAGGAAGAAATGCACCCCACTTTGTATGATGTGATGTAAGTTTGATACCTGCAGCTTAAAGTTTTAGGATTGTGTCATGCAAAGCTGCCCGGCGTATGAAACCACTTTATAAATGTTGTGGAAACGAATACCCTCCTAAGTCTGTTGCAAATATAAGTACTTTGCCCTCTTTTTCTTTAAACAAACACTTTTTTTTTTATTTTGATGTCCGTGACCTTTCCAGGACCACCACTTTATCCATTCATCTGCACCAATCATTGGGCGTTATCGTGAAATCAGGCGATTACATTTCCCTTTTCTGGCCAATAAATGGTATGGAAACTATATTTATAAAATTTACAGTTCATGATTCAAAGCTGTGTTTGTTGTAAGGTTTCGGATAAAACCAAGGCGTTAACTGAAATTATGAACAGTTAAACGTGTGAGATTGTAAAAATATGGAACACATATTTATCTCAGGCGAAAAAACTGTGTTTCGATGATTTGTGTATTTATAACCGGGAATGTCGTAACGCAACAATTTGAGCCCGTGATGCAATTCATAAGACCTTCTCCTTTTCAGTTTTAAACAATATATTTTTGCGGTTTGTTGCGAGTAATTGTTATTCACATGAAAAAAGTTTTCGTGCCAGTGAGGTTCAGTGCTTCACAGGTCTTATTATACTTTATATTTCGTAGCTTTCGTTTAGTGACGCACCTCGGAGATCATGTTTCAAAGATCATAAATATCTTAGATAAGCCTGACAATATGAACATTTCTATAATAATGAGAGGAATATCAGTTTTGACTGATACTTGACTGCTCCTACCTCTAATGACGACAATCATTAACTTCGTCAAAATTGTTTACACATCTTTAGTTTATTATTTGGGATATAATGTTGCAGATGAAGTCATTGACTTTGATCTTTAGTCTGCGGCTTGATCATTAACGTACTAGTTTCTGTAGCAAACTGGGTCTAGTATGTTACATGCATTTCAAATATTATCAACAGTTTCGCAGTAAGTGTATTGTTATGTCTAGACAAATATATAAATACTTATGATGTAGAAAAAAACAAGACAAACCCCCCCCCCGTAACCGTAACAGGTAGATTTTAACTAACCGAAGCAGGGGACCTCTGTGTGTTTTCTTTATCTATAGGTCACCTGTTTTGCATCATTTGTTTGACCTAATTAACTCATAACGTACGAGATAGTAACTTGTTCTAAAGAGTTAGTATATCTTTCCCACAAATAAATCAATTTTTGACCACTAGATAGTACACTGTTATAACGTCTTCATTAACTCGTCAGCATAAGATGTTAAACAGTACTATGCCCTCGTTTTAATTAAGCATCGTAGCGTGATCTGCAGTTTGTGCTGCATGCATCCAGCAATAAGTGATTTATTTGGTCAGAACTTATCAAAGCTGTGTCAGACAACAAGTTCAATGGTGCAGAAAAAGAGATTCGTCTGTCACTGCAAATAAGACATCCCTGAACTGTGTTTCTAATGATGTATTTCATTTTGACAGTTTTTTTCCTACATGTAGTTCAATCCAACGTTATTAAACAAACCTTCACGTAAGGATCCGCTGGAAAGGTCATGTGTATTGTTTTTAGAATTACCGGAGAGTTATACAGGAAACAATTGCTAAGTTTCAGCAGAATCTTACTTTCATTACGACATTTCACTCAACAGTTTGAAGCAAGTAGTAATCAAACATAACTGAATAAAATGTTATAGTTATGCTTGTGTAACTTAAGCCTATCTCTGCATTTTGTCTGACTCTTCTGAAATGAAAGCCGTCCCAGTGTGATTTATACCGCGTACAAACGAACAAATATAACACTCGATGCTCATGTTTGCATTTTTACAGTAGCCGGATATTAAAACACACTTGTAATGCGATTTTCGTTTCTGCCTTGACTCGTATACCGATGCGCTTTGGGAAGGTTGGAACGAATTGACCACTGGCGTATATCTTAGGTCAGAGCAGCCCGAATTACTAAGGCTTTCAATATCGTGTGAGGTCCTCCTTTACGTTGAGTCCTATGCGGATAAGCTTTGTGAAAGTTCTAAGTAATCACCCAGCACCGTATCTCTTATTTTTCATATGCAGCGTATAGAAAACATTTGCCTTGTAAATATATGAGCAAAGGCTTTTCATGAGTAGTAGAAAATCAGAATAGGTGTCGGGATATCGATCATTGTTAACATCTCAGTAGAACAGTCAAAAAGATCCGCCAAGTTTCTATTGTACTTTGCCCTCCGAGAAAAGAATAGTCGCTAATCCAGTGAAAAATCGTAAAGTCGTGTCGATTCAGTGTTGATATCTTTAATTAATAAATAAATTAGTGTTGCTTTTAAAAAGTTTGGTGTCTAAATTTAAAAGATGTTTTCAAAAAATCCAATTTTGTTGATGGTTTCCGTCAAGGACTTTAAATTGCGTGTTCAATCTCATGGAAACACCGGACAGGTCAGTGTACTTTATTACTTCACAAATGTCCTGGTTATGGTATGTGTAGCCTTTTAGAACCATATCTGACTAAAATTTTAGAATCTCATAAACATGATAAAAACTATGTGGCACATACGTTTTGACATGTCTCACAGGTAAATTAATGAAACTTGCTTCTTCAAGAAAATTAAACTATTTATTCCACTTAATGTTAAGAGACGTCTCACGATTAATAATCCAAAAAGCTTGTTTGAAAAAAAAATGATCTCAGAGAAATATCTTGTAACATTATACATAAACAAATAAATAAAGAAACAAAGGTCAAAAGTAATATTCAGGTAAAATGATAAATGTCAATGAGCATCAAAGCAAACATAGAGTCTAAAGTAATATGATACTTAAAATAAGTGCTTTTAAATTGTCAGTCACTCAAGAGTTGCACTTTGTAATAAAGGTGACCGCATACAGTGAATGGTATCACATCTTCGCTAGAGTTCAACACATAGAGAACAAACTGAATATAAGTTTCGGACAGTTTGAAGTCTAAAGGTAAGTATATATTGCGTATCAACTTACACATGATTTGTTTTTTATGTTGTTGTACATTGAAAATGAAAAAAAAAGTATTGAATTATTCAATTACACATATATCACAAATTGAAGAGTGTATTATTTTTGAAAAGCAAATATAAGATTTTTTAGTGCGCAATCCGCTTTTCCTTTAAATACACATGTCGGAATAATTAAAAGACAATTTTTGCTTTTTCTTTCACCTTCACAACAGTTTAAGGATGTGTTTTCTTATCTCACAATTAGTGACCAAAATAGTATATTATCTACAGGTTTGACTAGTTTATCTAAACGCAGACATATATCCATTTGCTTCAAGTGATGATAATCATACGTGAAAATCAAAGAAACTCGTGATGTCGAATGAAATTCTGATGATTCTAATGCTGTTATCTTCATTTCAAGTTTTATCTTTATAAAATTGCTATATATTGTTCTGTTTGGAATTTAAAATTCGTCCTCGTTTCAGATCTAGATGGTACCAATATGTTTGAACTCTGTGAGGTGTCATCCATTACCGGACATTGACTGTAAATCCTGACTCATTAAAACACCTTATTACCATACCATTTCAATAAATGAACTAACGAACTAATGAACAATATGTAAACTTTTGACCACTTACTATATGATCCAAGGTAGCATCTAAATTAAGACCCTTATTCTTTAGATAATGATATCTTGTCCACATATTAAGGTACTGTTGCTGTAACAGGGCCAATTTCTAAGATCAGGATAGGTAAATAAACGACAATGGTTGTATCTTATTACTTCCAATAATGTGTTCATCAGATATAAAAAAAATCTTCATCAGTTTGGTTGTAATTGAATCCATGCATGCTCTAACCATTATAAGTCAAGCTTGGATTTTTGGTTATGTTAAAAATCCCTATTCTCTTTGGCACATATTTAAATATGCTATGTTCATGTGACTGAAAAATTGTTGAAAAAGACGTTAAACCCGAACACACACACATAGATGAAGAAAAGGGCATCCATTGCCGATTGGATAAAATTGCCAATTTCGAATCACTTGTCCCTTACCGCAGTGGGTTCGAAATCACGATTGAGCTTTATTTTTGCCGTTCAAGTGAAAGCCATTCAGATCGATGTTTCTACCAAGCTGTAGGCACATGCCTGAACTAATGCCGAGAGGGGCATCTGGGATGGGGTGGGGGGCGGAGTGTGGGTGGGTGGCAGGGGGGGGGGGGTCTCCGGGGGGTCTTCCTCCGCCTCTTAAAGCTTTGTCATTGGACCTATAACCCTGTCGATGTGAATAAAACCTAATAAAATCCTTCCAGGATAAGAGTCGTTATACAAAATTTAAATTATGTTCATTGTTGTTCTTTATATAAGGGGAATGTGATTGATCTCTCAAGTATATATACATAGAAAGGATATTTGTGCATGACTGTGTAGTTTTAAATGTTTCTTTGCAAACGAAAAATATGATTTCGCTACACCTTTTATTTAGTTAAAAGAAATGAAATTATTTTTTTATGTAACACAAACTGTTTAAAATTTCAACAACAAGAAGAACACATGCATGGTAAATCTTTCTAGAATTTCAACTTAATTCTTAAAAAAAAATTCTTAGGATGTCTTCCCCTGGTATTCCGAATATTTCAAAAACATTTGTTTGTTTGTTAGGTTTAACGCCGCTTTTCAACAGTAATTCAGATAATAAACCTTAACAGTGTTCCTGAATTCTGTACAAGTACAAACCTTTCCTCCGAAAGTAACTGCCACATTTCTTATGTAAATCAGAGGTGGACGAAAGGTTTCAGATACAATTTCTTTACCAAATCGTCATGGAGAACATACGCCTCGCCCAGGGATCGAACGCACGACCCCGTGATTTGTACATCTACGGTCCCACTATAGAGCTAAGTGGGCGTGCATCTCAAAAACGTAGCAGAGTTCGTATTCCAATTATAATCATGACATGCCCATTGTAAACAATATTATGAAAACCAGCTGCTAGAAAATCAATACATGACCAGTGTCCTTTCCAATAGACATTTTCAAGCCACACCTCTTAGCGACATATCCTTTAAATACAGACAACTTCGTAACTATGATTCAGAGGATCAGACAGCATCCCGCACATACAAAAAGGTATGTATGACAATTTGTATATAAATGATAGTTTATGTTTTAATTAACGAAGTAAAATCATTTCGTTAAAGAATTACTCTTTGTTTTACATTAAATAATTTAGTTAAAGGAACTACAGGTTAGTTGACATATTAATGGAAACTTTGCAAAACGTTTAATTCTGAAAGGATGTTTTTTAGTGTGTGCAAAAAATTGCAAACTATCACAACTTTATTTTGAAGAAAATTTGAATTACTTTGACTATCATTTGATACGCTTGAATCGGATGTGCTAAGGGGACAAAAACGCGCAGAGCGTATGCGCTACAAATAATACAACACTATCCTTACAAGAGTATAATAGTTTTTGGTGAACATATTCATGTATTAACATAAGTTTAAAAATAAAAATAGTGAATAATTGGTTATGTACATAGAATAGTACAGAAATCAGAGTCTATATTTAGTAATATGTTTAGCTAAATTGGAAGGGGCGGTCACTATTGGGATCTTGACTGAGTTACATCGATAAAAACGCTTCTTCTAATTATATATTTTCGTGCGTAATAAGCACAATTCTAAATGACGTGTATTGATTACAGACATTTTCTTGTGTTAATTCATACTCTAAAGTGTCATTATATTGTGTAACTATACATCCCGCAGCTATGAATTTGTAGTAGTGTTTTTCATTTCATTTCCAACTTGTAAAATCAGAGAGTGTTTACTGCGGCTTTTGGCGTGATACAGCATCCGGTTTCTTTTTGTTGATTTTGCTTTGTAATAAAGTGCAAACATTGTAAAAGGTTTACACTAAGTAAAGGAACTACAATTAAGTTAATTGTCATATGATAAAGAACCTTTAAAAAATTGTTATTCTGAAAGGATTATTTTTTTTTTAAATTGTGAAAAGTTGCAACTTATCACAACTTTATTTTGAAGAAAAAATAAATTACTGTGAGTACCATTTGATACGCTTGAATTTGTTGTGCTTAGGGAAAAATCGCACAGAGCGTTTGCGCTACGAGGAATGCAACGCTATCCGTAAAAAAGAGTATAATTTGTTCACAAATGAATCAGTCTGGGATGAACATATTCTTGTGAGTTTAAAATAAAAATAATGAAAAGAAATCGGAAATAACTGGTACGGTTATGTTTAGAAATATATTTAGCAGGAACGCAGCGATTAAAACGCTTTTTTCATTATATAATTGCGGCGGGCCGCTTGCGGCCTCTGCCGCTTAGTTAACACTCACAGTTTCAAAGTGTGTCATCGCGCGGAAGATCGAAAATTGGAGACAATCCGAATAACACATCAAATTGAAGCGTAATAATTCTTGTAAAACGGATAGTTTAATGAGAAGAAGGGTTAGTGGTTACTGCGTGATGATTTATAAATTATTTATGTCTTGTATGGTAAACCTATTTTATACAGTAATAAACCCGTCAAACTAGTTCAATAATAGAACTATATGACATCGCGGAATGTCATTGGACAAAACCAAACAACACACTGAGACAAAATAGTCCAAATTTTCATTGTTATTACACCGTAAAAGTGCATTTGATGAAGTTTGTGTATTATCCTACTTTCGTGCATTTTAATAAGAATAAAGAAGAAAATCTAGGCGAATGATATTTTTTGTTTTAATAGGTATTACCGGACTTCTTTAATTATTGTTGTTTATGACGCCATCTTGTTTTTGTGAATGAAACAACAATAACAACTTCTAAAGGACATAATCTGTTTATGCGGTGATTTTTTTTTATGAAATGAGCTTTTAATAGGAACGTGACACCGTGTCAAGGTGTCACTAATATATAGCGTATGCCTGCCGTATTTGCAATTACCACAAAATAGTTTTTACAACGGAAACGTTCGAAGAAGCGGAAAATGACTCATCGATAGCATTATAGATTTCTGCACTAACAGTTTAAAAAAGTCTCAAATCAAGGAATATTGCATTTGGAATGGAATGTTATTGAGGAAAAAGGTTATCTATTTTTCTATCAAGCAGCGTTATGGCTTGTGTATAGATTTAAATCGGGCCTTACGTTTGCTTGGTAAGAATGGGTATTCCAAATTGCAACTAGCAGAACTTCGGATACTTCACAAGTTTGGCATCAAATTGAAAGAAGATTTCTACGTCATTCATGTTCAGCAGGACACAGATTGACAGAAGGTTGTTAGCCATTGATTTTTCTGCTTTTATTTCATGATATTTGGGATTTTTGTCAGAGCTATTTTATGAAGGTTATAATTTGTATGGGTGTATTGATTTTTAGCAAAGAAGTAACTATAAATATACAGAATCGCAACTGGAGATCATCTCCCACAGGCACGTATCCCCGCGATACTGGTGTTATCATCTTGAAGGGTTAATGCTGACTTGATCACTCCTGATCAAATCGATAGACGCTTATTTATTTAAAACTGGTGATACATGTACGGCCGTCATCTAATAAACCGAATCGGGTCCAATTTTCAAACGAGCACTGTTGATTTCTCAGACTTCCAATCATAAACTCATTTCTTCCCCGTGATCTTGTAGAAAATACTAACAACATTAAAAAAACACCATTAACATTATAAACAAACGATCTTAAAATAGAAAGTTTTTCACGATACAAATTTTTATCCTTCTGCTCTCTGTTTCATACACTGGTAACGGCTGACCGAATCGGGTCCAATTTTCAAAAGACCACTTCGGAATTTCCAGACTTCCAATCATAATTTATTCCTTCCTTCCCTGTGTAAAAAATACTAACAACAATATATATATATATATAGACAACAGGGCTACGGAAATTTTGATAACTCAATCGGTCCGAAACGAAAATCCTGACATCGGCGCTACCCCACCCACTGCATTCCCAATATTACATATTTTGTAAAACCTGATAGAGTAAAGATATAATCATGTCATGCATTAAAACTGAGTTACCGGTCACCGCGTGTTTCCATACAATGAAGACAGTTATTCAGTGTTATGTGTGATTGTTACTTTGTTTAAATTTCGATTTTTTTCCGAGAAAATACTTGTAAGGATAAAATTACCGAGGCATTGACACCGTGTGCGTAACTAGGCTAAAAGCCAACGCACGTGACCGGTACCGTATACACGGCAGATACTTTGTGATGTTTCCTCATTCTTTGGCGGAATTCTATAAAATACAATTACATGACACATATTCTCTGCTAAACAGTCTCGGTATTTTAAGAATACTCTGCCGCAGACCGAATGTGTACGTTATATGAACGCTGAGATCTAATTTCCCGCATGTATAGTACCAAAAGGTCACGCGTGTTGGCCACGGATATTTCATTTCACTTATGTTGTACTTCATAAGCAGCTACATTTTAAAAGTTATATGTTCTCTTCTGATGTAAACAAACTTTCATTTTGAAACGTTTTTTAAAAGACCGATTTGATAAACAGCACCACTCCAATTTTCTTTATCATTCGTGTTTGCCAGTCCATTTTTTTTTCTTTTTCTTTTTTGCACCGTCGGGTTGCAAAGACGATTTCTGCACTTGTTTCAAATGGAGCCCCAACAAATGAATCTTGTAATTTTTTCAAATCAAGTAATTATAAAAATATTTTGATTGGTTTTCCGTGTGATGCTCAATTAAATCAAAGACCTATAATGTACAATTATAGCTCTTTGATTAAATGCAGTGACCATTTGTTTTTTACCATGATGAAACATAGCCTTTTGAAATAAACCATCCATCGGATTTTAAATAAAAGAAGTGGATCCCAGTCGAAATGATTTGGATCCAGTCAGACATATTTGGAAACCAGTCAAAAATGTTTAATACATTGCAGTCGGCTGTCTGCAAACATTAAAGGATGCCGCGCTAGTACTGATTGCGTCACGTGCTAATTACGGACCGATTATCAAAGTGACAGTCAGACTGTTTGACACGTTTATTGATTATCTGAGGGTGCGACCAACAATTTCCTGCTTGGCTGTAGATGGTGTATTGAGATATCAGGACAGAAATTTATACTTTTCTCCATTTTTACGGGACCGATTTTTTTTGTTTTTCACTTTATGAATCGGTCTGAAAAGTAAAAAATCGGTCCAAAACCGACAAACCGGCAATTTCCGAAGCCCTGATAGTCAACATTAAAAAACACCATTATCATTATAAACAAACAATCATGACAATCTAATAGAAAGTTTTTCATGACAAATTTTTATCCTTCAGTTGTATGGTAAAAAATTTCATACATTGGTAAAACAAGTGATGTTTGCGAGATTTGCTCTATGTGCCTTTCAAGTTGCGGGTCTGTTTATTCTTATAGGCTTAGCGCTTTGTTTTTAGGCAATGATTAGGGGTCAAGACTCCAGTACCAGACATCTAGGCAAGTTCCATTTATCTCTGGACAGATGAATTAAAAATAAAATAATAAACAATGTTTTCTTTAGTATTTAAGACATGGATTGTGCTCATGAATTGTTGAATTGGTTTAAATAATGGTGACAGTCGTTAATTGCTGTTAAAATTTTCTATTCAATATGCCTCAGACCTTCGAGTGAGAGCAACATACATGTAATTATGATTATAAGATAAAAAAAAATTAAATGAAGGCAACTTTAGGCTAGGCTTAATATACTCATTTGGTTTATTGGGATGACTTATTTTATGATATGATATTTTTTTATCCCTCTAAGCCTTACCCATATCAGCATTTTAATGTTAGGAAAACGAAGACATTAAAAAATAAAAAAAATGTCATATATACTGTTCAGACTTACTGCTACAGTACATTAAACATTAATATATTCATGTTGAATTTAACTAATAATTTTAAATAACAGACATAAATCAATATAGACATAAATCTATATAATAAAATGTAAACAGGTGTGAGGAGATATTTACCCGACACCTGTTTCAATACGCAGCGGACGCGAACAACACTAACTTGCAGAAAGAAAAACATATACATTAAAAAAATGTCAGTGATGCAATTTTATGCTTTAATGTCGACATAAATTCATTATCAGAGATGTAATCTATACAAATACATTGTACATGTACCAGAAAACATTCACAACGGATTTCACTGGGGATTTCTTAAGTTTGGACGTGACGGGACAGCGACAGTCAGATTTATGTTATCACGCTGTCCCAAAACGTTCTGCTTTATGACAAGAAATCAGAACTTTTACCAGCAATTACCTTATACACAGTAATACAGTACATAATAAATTAATAGTACATGTATATGTTGTATATTGATGCCCGGACTAGGGGTGTAGCGAATTACTAGCGATATGCTTAGTCTCACAATACAATACATATCATGTGACAAAATTAAAAAAAAAAATGTTCCTTCTCTTGGAAAGTACTTGAAATTTTGCTTTAAAGTTAAAGAAATTGTAATAAATGATACATTTGTTTAGTTGCTATCTTCAACAGTGATTGTATGGAAGTTTTCATTCAATGTCGATCTCTACTTTCCACTGTATCGTAAAACAGACCTATGATACGATACGCCAGACTATATATATATATAATGTATCGTGATACAGTGAATTTCGATATGTCGTTAATTACACCCTTAGCCCGGACCTCTAGACTTTAATGTATTTATTGTGTGAAGTTGTGCATTTCCGTTTTGCTAAATGAACATGTACTATGATCCATAAGACATAACGTGATGAAAAACAAAAAACTTAAAATATCATAAAAAATGAAGTTTAAAGGTAATATTAAGCATGTTATACTAAGTTTACTTATAGAAGTAACACATACCTGGATACCAGCTGCTAGTTACTCTGGTTGTTGGGAAATTTTATATTAAATCAGACGATAAATAGAACAGTAGGTTTTTATAGTCCCCTACAGGTGGAACACCGGAGTGGATTATAGGAATGATGCCTATTAGAGCGCAATAAGTAGATATGCTTGTACTTGACTTATGCTTATAGGTCAAAGGTCAGTGTCACTATTGAAGGTCAAGAAAAATTTGTTTCTGCTGATGGATTATCTAGTGCTACACAAAATGTTCCCCATGATGAGACAGTGTGTCAATGCTTGATCTATGCTTGTCAGTTAAAGGTCAAGGTCACTGTTCAAGATCAAGTAAAAATTTGTTTTCAGCTACATTAATTGCATCAAAGGACATTTTTAGTACTACACAGAAATGTTCCCCATGATTATGCTATATGTCGCGCACATGACCCATTGTTGTCGGCCATAGGTCAAAGTCATTATTGAAAGTCAAGTAAAAAAAATTTTCACCGGTATGGGACTTATGTATTGCCACGGCTATACTCGGTCACTTGTTCATACAGACCTGGTGTCTCAAGTGTTTTATTTCAGACATTTTTCATCAACTAAAATGTTTTGTTTCTTTAAATCTCTTGTTTGATATTATTGCTATATCAGATGCACATATTATCTTCATATTCTGGTCGGATGATTTTTAGCTCATCTGATTTTTTGAAACAAAAAATGATGAGTTATTGTCATCACTTGAGCGGTTGTCGGCGTCGGCGTCTGCGTCGGCGTTGCCTGGTTAAGTTTTATGTTTAGGTCAGCTTTTCTCCTAAACTATCAAAGCTATTGCTTTGAAACTTGGAATACTTGTTCACCATCATAAGCTGACCCTGTATAGCAAGAAACATAACTCCATCTTGATTTTGCAAGATTTATGGCCCCTTTTGTACTTAGAAAATATCAGATTTCTTGGTTAAGTTTTATGTTTAGGTCAACTTTTCTCCTAAACTATCAAAGCTATTGCTTTGAAACTTGGAATACTTGTTCACCATCATAAGCAGACCCTGTACATCAAGAAACATAATTCCATCTTGCTTTTTGCAAGAATTATTGCCCCTTTTGGACTTAGAAAATTAGTTTTCTTGGTTAAGTTTTATGTTTAGGTCAGCTTTTCTCCTAAACTGTCAAAGCTATTGCTTTAAAACTTGCAACACTTGTTCACCATCATAAGTTGACCCTGTACAGCAAGAAGCATAACTCCATCCTGCTTTTTGCAAGAATTATGGCCCCTTTTGGACTTAGAAAATATCAGATTTCTTGGTTAAGTTTTATGTTTAGGTCAACTTTTTCTCTTAAACTATCAAAGCTATTGCTTTGAAACTTGCAACACTTGTTCACCATCATAAGCTGACCCTGTACAGCAAGCAACATAACTCCATCCTGCTTTTTGCAATAATTATTGCCCCTTTTGGACTTAGAAAATCATTTTCTTGCTTGAGTATTATGTTTAAGTCCACTTTTCTCATAAACTATCAATTTGAAACCTATTGCTTTAAAACTTGCAACAGTTTTTCACCATCATATGTGGACACTGAACATCAAGAAACATAACTCTATCCTGCTTTTTGCAAGAATGATGCCCCTTTTTAGACTTAGAAAATCATGGGTAGGACAATATTTCTATTACACAAAAAAAAATCAGATGAGCGTCAGCACCCGCAAGGCGGTGCTCTTGTTCAAAGTTATCGTCCTTTGATTACATAACATAGTATACAAAAGTTCCATTTCCTGGAATTCATCAATCTTTTATCGAAGATTTACTCCGAAGAGGAAATGTGCATATTTCTTGATGTTCCAACTTCCAGCCAGATGATTTTTCACTGACTTATTGCCCTTTGGTAATTCAACTTAGTTTACTATAGTACCATTTCTTGTCCAGAGTATTTTTCAGCAACCACCGGCTGGAATTTATAGTAGCTTTATAGGAAGCTTCACTGCCAAGAGAAAATGCGCGTTCGAGTCAGATGATTCACTGAGTTACTGCCCTTTGATAATTCAACTTTAGTACACTATAGTACCATTTTTTTGTCCTGGACTGGAATCCATAGAAACTTCATCGGAAGTTGCGTATTATCTTCATGTTTTGGTCGAATGATTATCACTGAGTTACTGCCCTTTGATTGTTCAACTTTAATGAACTATAGCGCCATTCTAGTCAGGATATTTCTTGGCAACAAAAGGTGGTGCACATTTTTAGCTCATCTGAGCACAAAGTGCTCAAATATGAGCTTTTGTGATCGCTCTGTGTCCGTCGTCGTCCGTCTGTCTGTCAGTCGTCCGTTGTCAACAATTTGACTGTTAACACTCTAGAGGTCACAATTTTGGCCCAATCTTAATGAAATTTGGTCAGAATGTTACCCTCAATAAAATCTTGGATGAGCTTGATATTGGGTCATCTGGGGTCAAAAACTAGGTCACCAGGTCAAATCAAAGGAAAAGCTTGTTAACACTCCAGAGGTCACAATTTTGTTCCAATCTTAATGAAACTTAGTCAAAATGATACCCTCAATAAATTTTGGACGAGTTCAATATTGGGTCATCTGGGGTCAAAAACCAGGTCACCAGGTCAAATCAAAGGAAAAGCTTGTTAACACTGTAGAGGCCACATGTATGACCATATCTTAATGAAACTTGGTCAGAATGTTGATCTTGATGATCTATTGGTCAAGTTCAAATCTGGGTCAGGTGGGGTCAAAAACTAGGTCATATCAAAGGAAAAGCTTGTTAACATTCTAAATGCCACATTTATGACTGTATCTTCATGAAACTTAGTCATATTGTTAAACTTGATGATCTTTAGGTCTAGTTCGAATCTGTGTCATGTCACTTCAAAAACCAGGTCACCGGGTCAAATCAAAGGAAAAACTAGTTAACACTTTAGAGACCACATTTATGACCATATCTTAATGAAAACTTGGTCAGAATGTTAATCTTGATGATCTTTAGGTCAATAGGTCAGGTGAGCAATACAGGGCCTTCATGGCCGTCATGTATCTTCATCTTATGGTGGGATAATATTCCAATGAGGTTCTAATATTTTATTAATTCAACATGAGTATTTTTTAAAGCTATATTTGCCCAGTCAGCGGATTCCACTTTTAAGCTCACCAGAGCACGAAGTGCTCAAGGTAAGCTGTTGTGACCAGTCATTGTCCGGCTGCGTTCGTCATGCGACATTCATCATCCGTCAACATTTATCTTGTTAACACTCTAGAGGCCACATCTGTCACCTAGTCTTATGAAACTTTGTCAGAAAGTTTGTCTTGAAGATCTCTTGGTCAGGTTCGAAACTGGGTCATGTATGGTCAAAAACTAAGTCAGTAGGCCAGATCAAAGGAAAATCTTGTAAACACTCAAGAGTCCACAGTTTAAGTTGGAAATTCATGAGAATTGTTTAAAGTGTTTGTCTGATGTCCTCTAGGTCAAGTTCAAATCTGGGTCAGGTGGGATCAAAAACTAGGTCACCCGGTCAAATCAAAGAAAAGCTTGTTAACACTCTAGAGGCCACAGTTGTAACCCAACCTTTATGAATCTTGGTTAGAATGTTTGTATAGATGATCTCTAGGTAAAGTTTGAAACTGTGTCAGTTAGGATCAAAAAACAGTTTAGCAGGCCAGATCAAAGGAAAATCTTGTTAACCTCCATAGTTTAAGTTTGAAACTCATAAGAATTGGTCAGCATGTTTGTCTTGGTCAAGTTCGAATCTGGGTCATGTGGGTTTAAAAACTAGGTCACCCGGTCAAATCAAAGGAAAAGCTTGTTAAAACTCTAGAGGCCACAGTTGTAACCCAATCATCATGAAACTTTGTCAAAGTGTTTGTTTTGATGATTTATAGGTCAAGTATGAATCTGGGTCATGTGAGGTCAAAAACTAGGTCAGAAGGCCAGATCAACTGTGATGAGTGATATAGGGCCATCATGGTCCTCTTGTTTCTTTTAATATGCAATAATCTTATTTTGGTGAGCACCATTGGGTTTACCATTATTTTCTTGTTATCTATGCCTTTTATTCTCGGTAAAAAAGGAAAAAGACAATCAAAACAGACATGAACTCATCTTTTAGACGTATGTAACATGCATTAAGTTGATATTCATGCGGATACTTTCATCGGTTTATGGCTTTTATCGTTTTGCTAACATGCAGATTAGAAAAAAAAAATTGTCTAGTCAAATACGGAATATATAATTGATCCAATACAGTAATATATTGGACAGTCACGTGGTACAAATGTGATTCGCTGAGAAAAATATGTATTCAATGGTATGTGTATATTCTAGATGCAAATTTATAATTAAAATTCAAAATCTCACTGTTTTGAGAAAGAGAAATTTTAAAATATAATCTTCCATTATATTTCATGTCTTCTATTTAAGCCCGCCGCATTCAGCACTTTTAGTGCTTTGATTTTATTCGTAGTAAGTACAATTCTAAATGATGTGTATTAATTACAGACTGTAAACTAATATTATATTGCGTAGTTCTTATCAATTTATTTCCAACTTCTAAAAACAGAAAGTGTTTACAAAGACTTTGACATTACATAGCAACTGGTTTCTTTTTGGTTGATTTTGCTTAGTAATATTGTGCTAACATTGTAAAAGTTCAAATTGAAATGACTAAAAATACACAAGCTTTACACAATGATAAAATGTTTTTAATCAAAGATAGTATGAACAATTATTTAAGAGATATCTCTCTCTAAGGTAGTGCTGCATGTTTGTATAAAACTTTGCACAATGAAGAATTTGATTAAACTCTGAATATACATTGAGAATTCTGCAAATAAAAATAGAGTCAGCTCTGGATCATTTGCTACTATTATTTAAAAAATTTGAACCAAACCTAGTATTATAATGGATGGCTGTGGGAAAATCAAAATTTTGATGACATTTTCACAAATGGAAAACTTTTCACATGTGTACATAAACATGGTGCATATTATATCTTGGCAATTATTTTTAGATAGTTGTCTATGATTTAATTGATCAGCAAAATCCTTGGTGGTCTTAAAGCAACTACTTCACGTTTCAACGCTGTGTTACATCCTGTAAATGGCAGAACAGAAGTATAAAATTGTGAACTTTACTTTGTTTCTTTTTTTGATAATAAATGAACGCATTATGGTTCCCGCCCCACTCGTATTCCGGGTCCAGGCTTTATTCTATATTGCCCGGATAAACGACATTACTCGTAATAACTACCTGAAGATACTCATGCTCTAATATTAGGGATCTTTATAGTTGATAGTTGATATGCGCAAATAAAAGATATATATATACACCTGTTAAAATTTAACAATTTATTGGGTCTCTAATGAGATTCATTCCGTAATTGCGGGGACCATTTATTGAGTCTTTTTAATCATAAAGAAATCCCAAATTTATACATGTTTTTGACTTAATATATATTGTAGTTACTCTAGGAAATAGCAGTGACTCAGGTCAACGAAAACATTCTTTTATGTTATAGAAAAGTATGGCGGTGATGAATTTGTCAAATCTTCTGACTCTGATTGCTTGTGCTCATGGAATCCAAAACAATGGAACTTCAATTAGAGAACGCATTTCCGAAATGTTGAGAATATTGTGTCCAGGAAATGATGTATGTCGTACTAATGGTTCTGACGTCATCGCTGACAAAATCTCATGCTGTTTTGGTAAGTGTTCCTAGAAAATACTAATTACTAATTTTGTATTGTTGTGTACTCTATTTATTTCAAATAAATAGAGGACATGTTTGTTTCGGTGTAAGATTAAAATACCTTTCAAAACTGAACAACAAATGTAGAACATTGTGTTCATGAGGTAAAGGTATTTTGATGTTACATGTAAAACAAAAGATGTTCTTTTTATTTGAAGTTTTAGACTGAATTTACCCATTTTATAGTTTCTTCTCAGCAAAAAAAAATATATTTGATTTTTTTTAATGTGAAAAGGCTGGGTTAATTTTATTCCAATATTCAATGATCCACTGTAAAATCACTATATATCAATATCTTCACCTCTGTATCCTAATAAATAGAGGATATTTGTTTGTTTTGAGTGAATATGGAATATATGTCACTGAGAAATGTGAAAATTTTCTAACTCCGATGGAAGCAGTCGCGCGTAAACATACATGACGTCAGATGTGTTGAGACGTTAGAAAGACGCACATAACATAAAGTTCAATTTTATTTTATTTTCTGTTGTATAACGTTATGAAATTCTCATTAAGTAAAATAATTTGAATCGAGAAATATACTAAAAAGAACAAAGTACGACTACAATTTAATACTGTTCTAAGCAAATAATTTAAAATTTATTCACAATGTACAAGTAAATCGGCATTTACAGTGAATGATACAGTGAGGGGGCGGAGCTATATATCTCATAGTGTGAAAATATTGATTTCATATTTTCACAGACTGAGTGTGATTGATAAGATATGAACATATTTAACTGATAGAATTAGTTAGCATAAAATAAATGATACTTATTTGATTTGTTAAATATCTTGTGATTGGTAGAGGAATGATCTGGAATGAAAATACGTCTCAGAATAATTGGTTGAAATTTTAGTATAATTAATCATAAACAACAATTTTTTCTAAATATGGATACATGTACTTTAAGAATTGTGAAAGATGTTGCAGACAACATCAAGAGACGTTAGAAGTTTTGATAAGTATATATGTTATATTTAATAGTTTATGCACATTCTTTCTTTTATTTTTCTTTGTTAAATATATGGAAAGCGTGGGTTTGAAATAATTTCCTTCAATTAAATTACACTGTGCAAGATATTTATTACTGAGTTATATATAAATTGCTGAAATCCATTATAATGTTAACCATGTTAACTGGAACAACTTAAGAATAACAGCCGTATATTACAATGTGTACAATAGAAATCGTAGGAGAAATGATAAGTTTTATTTCATTGTTTGATAATGGAATCTTACTGAGCCATAGAGTATATATGTTTACGGGTCTACGTCTAAGTGCTATTTAAAAAGTGAAATATCAAAATTATTTAATGGCTTCATTTCATCCAACGACGTCAACATGTCATAATGTAGGGATAACGCATGTTATTTTTCCATGCAGAATCCCGAGGGATTGGTTGGTACCCGAGCCTATTCTAGCATAAAACGCGTAAAACCATGAAATGAATGTATATTGTCCCTTAACGTCATTAGATTTCCATGAAATGCGCGGTAAAGTGTAGGGATTTTTTCACGTTGACGTCATTTCCTTTTGAATTATCCGTTTTGTGGGCCGTAATAAGTCTACGCTTTGCCACGGAACGCGCATATATAAAAGGGTGTTATAATAGCATGTGAGCGCGATAATCTCTCTGTTAACACACGTTTTCTCTCCTGTTAAAACACCCCAGAAAAGTGACAAAAAAAAATCATTATTATCTACAATTTATTTTATGCTAATTAATGAAATACTGTATTCTATCAGTTGAATATTTTATGTGTATGAATTTTAAATTATTTACTATATGCAATGTAGTTGAGAACGAATTTCACTTTTTACTGGTTTGTCCGTTTTACAGAGATATAAGATATAGAGAATCTGTCACTGGTCTTCGGTTAAGATCAGAAAATCCCAACCCGAGGGCGCATCGCTCATGTCTTAAACGAGGCTGTGCCGAGTTTAAGACTTTAGCGGTGCGCCCGAGGGTTGGGATTTCCGATCTTTCACCGAACACCAATGATGGATTCTATTTCTCACTTACCACAACAGAAACAACAAAAACAAGCATGAAAATATGAAACTATTTAAAACGCGGGAAATGGACGTCCATAAGCAGAAGTGACGTCGTGACATTTCAGTGACGCACAATAACAAAGTTCCGCTTTAGTTTTATCGTTTGTAGCGTAACGGTACGTTCTTATCATAAAGTAACGAATTTTGAATCGAGAAATACACTATAAGGAATGGAGAGAAAAGAAAAAGGTACCTGATTTTTAACTTTTTTACATAAATAATATGTATATTCAGTACATGAAGAAGTCCGTCACAGGAGTGTGGGATAACCCATGTGAGATTATAAGGATCTTACATGCCTGCCTGTGTAAGACGGGGTTTTCCCTACCCGAGGGACAGTGTGGAATGGAAAACCGAGCGTTAGCGAGGTTTTTTATCCATGCTGTCCCGAGGGTAGGGAAAACAGCTGTCTTACACAGGCAGACATGTTAGATCATTTTTCTTGCCTATCATGTTCAAAATAGATCGTGGAGACAAATAGGTTTGGGTATTTCCTGACATTATTTATAAAGTTTATGACGTCACAATGGTACCAGTACTATGTGACGTCAACTTAGTGCACGCTATTTTAGACAAGGTTTTTCCCTAGGGAAAGACAGGAATATCTATCCCCGGCGCGTGCTCGGATAAATGTATACTTTCGCCGCTAGGTAGGCAAGAAAAGATTTTCCAGCATTTCTAAAAATAGAGATTTTTCTGTCCGATAAGTGAGAAATAGCTGTTTACCACGTTATTATTATTCTTGGCCTAGCTTACATAAGTTTAAACATTTCATGAAAGCGAACCAAAAAGTATGATAAATAAATTAGCAATATATATATATTTAGCAAACTGTAAAAGAGAAAATGTTCCATAATTGTATAAAGTTTTTCATTTTACGACTATCTTCATAGTAGTTTGTCATACATTAATTGTATGTAACTTATACCCTGTTAATCATTAATTTCATACTTTTCTCATATATTAACTTTTTGAAACCTTGTTTTGTACTGTCATATTACAATGTTATATTCCATGTTCGGCAATGAACATATTGTATGTTTTTGCCTAAATAAACTATCTTGAATCTTGAATCTTGAAATCTTGCTTAAAACAGAATGAAAATTGTAGTCGCACTTAGTTCTTTATAGTACATTTCTCGATTCAAATGATTTTACTTAATGAGAATTTCATAACGTTATGCAGCAAAAAATAAATAAAATGGAACTTTATGTTGTTTGCGTCTTTCTATCGTCACAACACGTCTGACGTCATGTCTGTTTACGCGCGTCTGTTTCCCGCGCTGAGATTAAAAATTGTTGCAAAATGCACATCTCAACGTAATTGAGCATAAAATAAAAAGAAAACTTGTTTTTCGTGAATATGGAATATATCTCACCTCGAAGTGGGAAATTTCAAATTATGGAATAAATTTCACCTCGAAGTAAGAAAATATTTGAAATTTTCTCACTTCTCGGTGAGATATATTCCATATTCACGAAAAACAAACAAATATCCTCTGTATAATTTAAACTCCAAAGTGATGCTTTGGTTAAGCCACGGTTTAGTTGTTTGCTAATCTTATTACAATGATAAAACATGTATGCAGTGAACATGTAAATATCATAGTGTACATGTTATGAAAAACTTTTTCTTGCCATAAATTGGTATATCTGCATTTACAAAAATACTTGTCGGCGATTGGGAAATGACGTATTTCATAATATGATTTTTAACATAAGTATTAATTTATAGTAACTAATATATTGAAATTCACCAGTTGTCTTATTGTGTAATGCACTAACAATGCAACATACTTAACCTTTACCTTGCTAAATTTCTAAAATGGACTGGCCCATCATTCAAAATGGCCAATACTATTTACTATTTGAAGGTGTGTTCACTGAAAATTCACCGACTGAACAGTGAACAATACAGACCATGATCAGCCTGCACGAATGGTCATGGTCTTCTTTGGTCGCAAAGGCAGAATTGCTTACTGCCGGCAGGGGAATTACACTTTGTATTTTTTAACAACCCACGCACAATTTTGATATCTTGGTAAATATGGTGTTATGGTATGGTTTAATAGAAATTCTACGTCCGTATTTTGCGTCATATTGAAAAGGTATCAAGTACATTTATTCTCTCTCATTTTTTTTCATTTTTAAGCTATCGTAATAAACTTACATCCATATAATTATGCGGTAATGAAAGTGCATTCAATGCTAGATAGCATTTGTTTCCTTTAATTGCAAAATGCTAGAAAGAAGAGAGAAGCAATGATTTTTTCAAATTTTTAGATTTGTGGAAAAATGTACACTCATCTTATGTCCGGTAAATCCGCTCGAAATAATTTTGCCAAATTTTTATATATTCAAGAACAGATAATTCTTAATTGTTTTTCAAAATAATGAGAATTTTCAAGTTCAATATTTTTGTTACTTTTGATATGCTTACCATACCTGAAGTTAAAAGGAAAAAAAAAAGGATAGCGTACACTATAATGTACGTACTTCAAGGTAACGCACGTATGGTTTTACAAGTACGTACAAAAACCGTATATGTATATAAAATGTTGTTCTCTTCTCTCGATTGTTAAATGTTAAATCGTTAAAATGTTAGGTAAATAATTTATATATATATATATATATTCCTGTACAAATATGCATAATCCGGCAAAAATACAAGTTGAAAAGGTAGACATTAAAGAAATTTTAAATTAATTCAATTTTTGCTACAGTTAAGGAAACTTTACTAATTTAAAAGTTCTTATAGTTCAAAGTTAAATCGCAGTAAAAGGGCATTTTCACTCTAAATGTTCAAAATAAAAGAAATGATCCAAAGAATAATCTAGGAAACTAACTTGAAATCTTCAGTGTGAAAACAATTAAGCTGGAGGGTCGGCATGGGTGGGTGGGTCATTTGCCCAAACTTAGTTGTTTTTGCATATAACAAAAACCAGTAATACACATAAATAGCATATTTCAAAGAGCATGAAGATGCAATGGTAAGTCTTATTTTTCTTTAATTTGAAAGTTAATTGGTAGAAGGTAATGGGGGCAAATATTTTTCCGTTGTCTTATTTTCTTTTGAATATAAGACACGTGCCTCTTTTTGAATTGCTACTACGCCAATGAAGAAGAAGAATAATTATAGATTTCATTTTGTTTAATTTTAGAAAGATATTGAATAGTGGATGCATATCCTGCGGCGAGAGTTTCAAATCTTATATATCAGAGTACATTTTATTTGTTATAAATAAATCTAATGAATTTAGAAAACAGTCATGCAAAACAACAAGAAAAAGATTATTCATAAAATATATTAATACGCCTTTGTATGCCTGAAATTAAGACTTTCTTAACGATGCAAAATATTCCATTTGTTTTTGAAAGTTTGTGTTCGGAGATATTTTGACCGATATTTCTGATGTCGTCGTCTTTGCATTATTTCTTCCTTTTATAAGTATCTTTTTTCTAAAACTTCATCAAATCTTTCAGTCCCAACCTATCAATTTTCTGTGTCGTCTGTGTAAACACCCGAAATTGAACAATTTATCGATCAATAGTCGAAAATATTTCTTGACTTTTCATTCAAAATTGCCGAAGTTGGCTTATATTCAACACATGTTTAGTGGGCTAATAATAAAGTAAAACAAGACTAGATCTTTGAAAATTAATCTCTGATTTCATGACATAAACTTTTATTTTTGGACCTTTGGCAATAGTTTTTTCTATTGATAGAAAAGCCACTCAATAGGTGTATACTATTGCCCAAAATCCAAATAACTGAGCCTCAGAGGGCTAACAGATTTTAATACTCAATTTGGCAGTTTTAATATTCAGTTTGGCAGGCAGAATTGCCCGACACTTCATTTTTCTTTTACATATCAATAGAAATTAATTATAAAGTTGTTCTAATTTAACTGTGACTTTATCCCGGTATACACGTGAAGTTGAATAATAGAAAGGTATATTTACAAACTATGGAGTAGCGATTTATATAAACAAACTGACGCAAATGAGATATATCAAAATAAAACATAATTATTTTGTATATCAGTTTTCAACTTTAATCGGTGTTAGAAGATGGTTTCGTACGGATAGTATTTCGTCCCTTATTTCAATGAAGAATTTTCAGTTGATAACTAAAGAACAAACACTGTTACCCATACTATGTCCAAATGATGGACAAATGTGTATTGAATTATGACATATTAAAAAACAGCACATTGACGTAACCACGCCAATTGTCCAATAATTACATGAACCCATGTTCACAAAAAAAATCACGTGAGCGTCTGCACCCGCAAGGCGGTGTTCTTGTTTTACTTAGATGATCAGGGGAACACCAGTTGGCAAGGGTAGGTTACTTAAGCACTCTTAACAGAATTTTTTTTAACACATTCGCTGACAAAACTAAATGGCAGAGCACGTCCATTGTAATCGTTTAATCAAAATTTACATGCGCCCTATTCTTTTCCATAGGGAATTATGACGTTCATTTCGTATGAACAGCAAACTGAAAGGCGTGAAATTTAGGTCAACGCTGCTTAGTGATAACGGACCGCTGCTTTGATGATGTCCGCGTATAGTCAGGGAGAACGTTCCTTAGATGGCCTCGTAGTTGTTCCGTCTGGTGAACAGAATTACCGTGACTTTAATTTTAAACGAAACAAAATGTGTGCAATTTAAAATGAAATCTTGTTTACAACTGAAAGGAAAAATATGAAAATATAAGAAAGGATTTTTTTCCGTGTTCATGCGAAATAAACGAAAGAATAGGATCAGCAAATTTAACATGAACCGCTAGCGCGATATCAGTAAAGTGTATGTACTAGCATTTTATATTCGTTGTAAAAGTGCTGTCTATCTTTTTCTGAAACAGTGCAATCTGTAGTGTTCTGAATAAAATTTTGTTTCAGCAATGCATTAATTTTGTTAAGAACCCTCGAAAACTGAGGTCTTGTAACATTTACGTGTTTCTCATGACAAGATAGGGAACCCTTAATGCTTTGCCTGATTGCTGTAATATTTGATAACGCCTTTTCTTGGCAAAGCTGATGTTTTTTAAGTGATCCGGTTTACCCTACTGGTTAATTTTGAAGCAATTTAAAGATACTAATACATGGCAGTCTTTCAAAGGATTGGACACATAATTTAACTCCATTCGGCCATCAAAACCCTGTTTAGGAGCGACTTATTCGATAATTCTGAATAATGATATGAGGTAACACTCTGAAGAGTAGCACATAACGCCATTAATATGTGCCTATTTGTCATGAGAAAAACAATTCCTATGGCAGCTGTGTAAGATTTTCTTATTAACAAAAATATCTGAGATGTCCTAAAATTCAAATAATTTGTGGTAAAATTTCATCCTGAGTCAGAAGCTTCTGCAGAGACATGGAGTTCCCCAAGGAGGAATACTCTCTCCTTCTCTCTTTCTTCTCTTCATCAACGATCTGGTGGCCGAACTTCCAGGAGGAGTCACAGCTGCTCTCTACGCGGATGATTTATTGCTCAGAGGAGTATGCAACAACTGCCAAATACAGGATGCTAGAAGCCACAGAGAGGCTCACAGCCTGGGTTGAAGAATTGTGTGTTCAGGTCAACACTGAGTCCTGCACAACGCTGTTTTCATTGTCACCAAAGCAGACAGGTGCTGGCAATATTACGATTTGTGACACCCCACTTGCAGAAGTGCAGGAGGCAACATATCTAGGTGTAACGTTTGTCAGGCGCCTAACATGAAAGGCACATCTTACCAATGCAGACAGCAGGGCACGAAAAAAGCTTTCCATCCTAAGGAAACTTGTTGTTACAAACTGGAGAGCACATGAACACATACTCAAGACAGTATCTCTTGGGACCATCAGACCCATCCTAGAGTATGGCTCCTCAGCTTGGATGGCAGCGGCCTAGAGGTATCAGCAGAGGGTAGACAAAGTGCAAAATCAGGCTCTCAGAATCATCACCGGAGCACTGAAATCAACACTCATTAAAGTCATGAAAGATGTTACTGCCATCCCTCTACTTTTCAAGAGAGAGAAAGTCCAAAACCCTAGTACAAACCAGCAAATACCAGTACCTGCCAGACCATCCCATGAAAGCCAAACTCCAAGGGCTTACTAAAAATCATCTAAAAAGAGGCAGTTTTGTACACAAAGCTAGGAAGCTCAACTAAATCTTTGCAGAGCATCTTGGACAACCCACTACTCCTTTCACTGTTCAAGATCTATCAGAACCGTGGAAACATGACCAGTCCAACCTAGTCCAACCTAAATATACATACCACTGTTCCTGCTCTTCCCCCCTGGTACTTCAAATAAAACTGCCAAGCTATCCTTTACACAGGCCATGATCCAAGACACATACCCATCAGAGACACGGACACAGGTGTACACAGATGGCTCAGCCTCAGCTGCAATAAAAGACGGAGAAGCTGGTATCTTCATACTGTATATCCCGGGAAGATCAGAGACAAATAGTTTTCCATCCGGGATGCACTGTACCAACTATAAAGCGGAGGTTGAGGCCATCAAACATGCTCATTGAGGAGTAACTAGAATGCTGCCCCAACGTGTTTATCGTCACGGATGCTCTGTAATTTTTCCAAGCACTGGAAAATTCCAAACAAACATCCATCTCCAGGGCACTTTTAAATCCATGCAAAACAAGAGTTGTGTCCCTACAATGGATACCTGCTGTGGAGTACCTGGAAAAGAGAATGCAGGCAGATATGCCGACATTGGAGCTACAGATAACTAGCACACACGAGAAGATAACAATGATAAAAACATCGACAAATTACAACCAATGCAAATCAAAGATGACTACCACATACTAGACAGATGGGAACAAGTCATCATTTCTGTGCATCGCACAGGACATATCAGGTTAATTGCCCACATGTGCCTAATGTTTAAATTGTCTGGCGTAGAACAGCAAACTGCTGAGCGCATTCTGCAGTGATGTCCACGTCTGGAGAACCAAAGGAAAGTGTGTGGCCAAACAGCACACTAATGAGGATTAAAGTGCACGACAAGATAGAGGACCTGAAGAAGATGGTATTCTTCATTGCTTGATCAGATGTTACGTTGTAGACGATGCGAAGAAGAAACAATGGGCAATAAAAAGAATTATGTGGGTGGTTGGAGCTGGCCAAATCTCATTTAACTTAGAGAGAGAGAGAGAGAGAGAGAGATACAATAATTACTGCCCAACTCTAAGCTGAAGATATCCCAGAGAAAGGCTGGTACCTGACGATGGAATGGATCTGCCTAATAAGCATGTTTAGCTGTAAACACCTAAATGTAAGGATTGTCACAAGACACATATTGCGTTCTGACTTCGACTACAACTTACTAAGAATGGCAAAAGCGATGCAATTAATTGATGCTCCAAAAGGAAGAGATCTTTTCAGGAAAGTTAAACCCCAATAACTTAGTCAGATGGGGAACTGGTATAAAATGAACTGCACTCAAAATGTCAACTTTAAACTATTCAATATCTCCCATTGTTTTGTACTAGCGTAACCGGCTCATCGGAACTTGTATATTAAACGGAGCATAATTTATGATCTATATTATCATTGTTGACTCGCCAGCAGGGTGGGACAGTTGATGAATCATCCTGGACTCCCCTCGGGCTTAAAAACGAGACCGATCGGAGATACGATTAAAATAGGAAACAAAGGACCCATCAATCTGCCAGCTTCTATTTCAGTGTTTATTTGTTTTTGAATAATATTAGGATTCAGATTTGTTGATTTAAAATTTGTAAAACCATTGTCTTACGAGGCCAAATAAACTGTAATGAAAATCCGATTAAGGTCAAGAAAGCGTTATACATCATCATCTAGCAGAATGTCAAACAATACGTGTGACAACGCAACGCCGTTGACAGGAAACGGTTTATAGCTATTATACAAAAATAAAATAACAGTCTTATGTGAGCTTTTAAGACAGTTGGACTTGCTACAGTTGGCACGAAATCAATGGGTTAAAATATCTCGTTTCACTTTTTTTCAGTTTGACATACATGACCTGTTTGGGGCAACCTTTAATTTTTCCATGGTAACACATGTTTTGTAGTTTAGATTTCAACAGCTGCAAACACATTTATCTCTCTTGATATTGGTATGAGATAATGTTACTTTTTGACAATAATGTAGAATAAATAAATGAAAATTTTTGATGTAACACTATTTTTCATCAGAAAAATGACCCTTGACCTTTAACCTGACCTTGCCCTGTAATATCCGTATTTCTATACTTTTAAAGTCACACACACTGTTAAGTTTTAAATTAACACTTTTGTGACAGAGGTCATTTTTATTAAAAATTCTCGGTTCAATTTTGAAAATGTACCAGTAGTCTATGCACTGGTGGCCATCTTGGATTTCTCAGATTCACAAAAGCGGTCAGCTGACCAAGGTCACTTTTCATAAACACTGGACATCTCTCCACATAATAACTTAGAAATAATTTGTATAGCAGTGGGTACACAAACATTTTAGCTTTACTCGTCTTGGCTCTCAGACTATAACCGAGAAAAAATATAAATTCTGGAAATAACTTCAACTTTAACAGGATATCAAAATTAAATATAGGGTTGTTATATTTTTCAAAGTGCATTTCCCCCTTAATGCGTTGAGCAGCACGTTCAAACTTTCACTTGAAATCATTTTTATGCCGACCATAATCGTGACGTTGAGCGCTTCTTTTTGTGTCTCTTAGTTATATTTTGGTACCTGTAACATGTGCTAATGTTGAGTTCTGCCGAACACAGGCTAATGGACACGAACATTTGAATGCATTTTCACTTACATGTATGTCCACGAACAGACTCGGTCAAACAAAACCTGCAGTATTTTCATTGTTATTGAAAGCAAAAGAAGTTCTTTCTGTACAGCAGTTTGTATAATTATATATCGCATGCTAGTTCAAGTTTATTTACTACAAATAGGCATAACGTTAGTTATTCGTTTCAGAATGCTCATGTGAATCAAGTTGTACAGACATCGGAAACTGCTGCTTTCCAGGTGATTACTCTAACAAAACAAACAATGTCACATTCAAGGAAAATGTACAGTTCAAACAAACGTCTATTAGGAAGAAGCAAAGAAACAATCAACATGACGAAAGACTTCGGGTGAATGGAGCAGGGCCACAGTTTGAATGTATGTATGTATCGTCTAAACAACCTAGCAGTGCTAAAGACAAAATTCGATTGCAGTCCTTCTTGATGATTTCTTCAGGCAAATTGTATCCGGAATCGTCAGAGGCGAAAACGTGTGGACAAGTAAGAGTTGCTCCTTGGGGAAATTTGTTGCCTATAACATCAAAGAGGACAGGTAGGATTTACAAGAACCCCGTCTGTGCTGATGAAAATAATGTAACAAGCGGTGTTTTGTGGAAGGTTGTTCACATCTGCAAACTTTATGATGAGAAAACAAATGTTAATATAGACATCACAACGTTCCTCCTAGGTCTTGAAAATGAACATTTTCCCGAATATTGCCATGCTGAATTTGTTCCTCCGCACGATATGCCGACTCGAAATCAAGATATTTGTTTTAACGATTTGATAGACACATGCACAGACGACGATTTTGAGATTCCAGCAGGAATAATTTCGCCTCAGGATTCAATTGTTGATGCTTGTACAAGTGGACTCATATCTCCGTTTAGAAGTAATGATATGTATGCAAATGTGTTTTGCTATATTTGCAATGGAAACAAGTATGAAGGTGACATGAAATGCCAGACAGAGGGAATAGCTTCGTTTGACATACCATCGATGACTGCACTCCTTGAAGATGATTTCGTAAAAGATTTGACATTTGGAAAGAAGCTGAAGATGCAAAATAATCTAAACAAACAGATGGCATGTAAGGCAAATACCACTGGGCAAAATTACGTAAGTAAAAGAACACGATGTAGGTACAGCCTTTATAATTTTCATAAAAATATATTAGACATTATCATTCTGATTTCTTTTTTGGTACACTGGTCCTATCTTTTAAAACAAGTACAACTAAGACAAAGCCGTATATGTAACAAAACAAACAGATGTGGATGGCATTCCTCGTTATTTTTGTGAACACGTATTTATGAATAATAAGAGAGATCTAATTTCTGTTTCGTTTAATCAATAAAACTGCTTGTCAATAATACTTAATATTATTCCAAAGAAAATATCTCAAAAGAGAAAAAATCTATAAAGTTACAGTTTTTATATTTCTGTAAGAAGATTACATGATTTTCACAGAATCTGAAATCCCGATTGTTTGCACAATAATAATCTGAACATTAGGTATCAGTGACAAGTAATAGTAATATATTAAACTCGTCCTTCCATCGCAGATTGGCATGCCAGATTTTTTTCCCTTTTTTACTGTAATAAGGTTCAAAATGTAATTATTTGCATACGGTTGAAAACGCAACAAATAAATAACTTGCGTGACTATTAATAGTAGTATCAGTAGAGGATACGAATGCTTTGGAAATTATAAAAACAAATACATAATTCTAATAGGTTAACACGTCAAATAAATGACCTTATAGGATATTTCATAACTCATTTATATGTGCATCTCTACAGCTTAGTTAACTTAACTTTAATATTTTGAAACATATTGCATAACACGGCCATTTTCTTAAAGCGATAACATCAGTCCGACAAGGAGAAAATATCTAAATTTATTATATGCCTATATAAATTCTGTAAAAGTCGGCTTGTGTTTGTTTCACAAATAAATATGAACAGGCAGAAAAAAATTCGTAATGGACCTTTAAAATTCCGTATTGTACCTTCCGTATGGTATGCTGCAGGACTACTTTCATTAATATACATGACCTGACACAGTTCTATAAATAGCGCACATAAAGACTTCACTTAGTTCCATTTTAATATTGATAAACATTGACGACTTCGTTCAATAACAAATCAACAAACAAAAAGGTAGAGGTATATGATAAAAGGGTCATTATAACAGTAGCTAGATTTAGGATCTTGTATTCGGTTGTCGTGGATTTTGCAAGGTCGGATCACACACGGCGCTTGCTAATTTTTTTTGAATGTTTAGGATGTTCCAATATGTGGAACTTGTCGAGGAGTAATGCGTAATAAACGAGATCAATTTATATCAGTCCGAAATGTTTGAAACACTTTTTGAAATAAATCTGAAGGTAGTCGGATTGTTAAATCTTTAATTATTATTCAATGATTAACAATATTAACAATATGATGATACATTTCAAAAGTTCAGATATTGTTCATTAACAACTTTTCTCATCCTGCCAAGGGCGTAAGTATTTAGTTCAAAATCAAACATTTTTGACAAGCATCAGTGCCTTATACAAATTCACTGTATCATTTTCATAACGAGATAAATAGTTATCGTTCCTACAAAATGACGTTGGTGTACGTGCAATTGATTTCTAGATATAAACGCAGCATTATATATGCTATGAACACGGACGTTAACTACTTAAGAATGATGCATGTAATATATAAAAATGCGATATAACTCATTGCAGAGTTTGAGCGGTCTTCTGCGCATACCCGAAAGTGATTATCAATGTTCGCTCGCATTTAGTGTATAATATGCATAAAATACTGACTAAAGGTTATGGTTAGTATCACCATGGTTACGAAATATATACATTTAAGATATTTTTCGTTCAAATTTAGTTAATCCGGGATATACCGGGGTCGGTAATTTATACACAGTCATAAAAATGTATGTTTGATACATTATTGAAACATTAAAATCGAAATACATGCAACTAAATTCTGGAAGGATCTCATATCATTTAAATTTTGTTCTGTTTATTATAATAACTAATCATGACTTAAAATAAACGAACTTGCAATAAATTGTTATTTTTTTGCAGTCATAAAAATAGATTTCAGATAAACATCAGGTTATTCAGAATGGATAAACAGATTTAACTCTGTTGTTGGTTTATTACTACCAAAGCTAACAATATAATGAGTATTCATTAATTTTTGATTAATAACGAACATGTACTTTGCTTTTAATAAAACAATACTTCGCCTTGTATCCAATAATTTGCTTACTTGAAATTGAATATGATACAAAGCAATATCCGTACTTGCTTAACTGCTCAATATATATAAAATTTGATTGTTTCAGGTGAAAGACAGATGCAAACCACTACTTTGCCCTTCTGGACAACTCCGTGACACTGAGGGTGATTGCATTTTCCCAACGAATTCATGGATTAACATTAATATCTTTATGCATATAAAGCTGGTATCTGACCAACCATTGCTATTGAATGAACACATGCCTAAAACAGGAAACCGCCGATTGGACATCATTTCGAAGCTAATAACACCTTGGCGAAAGCCTTGGAAGATCAATAAAATCTATTACATGTATAAAGATCTCAATTCTGTAGAAACAAATGAACTGCTTGTCTATCTCATTAACACGTCACCTGTCGTTAATGCTAAACAGCTTCTACATAATATCAAACGCACGCTTAAGAAGACATGGGAATTAAATCTAAATGGCACAAAATTTAAACTCAGACAAAAGTTTTGGGAATTTTTTGGCTTACATCCGCTTGCATTGCCAAGAGCAATGAAAAACTACTCGAAAGAAAATTACGGATTTCTTTATGAAAACGTTTTTATGCCTAGAAACCCAGTTGCCATCACTAAGTTGAGTATTTGTGAACAAATTCAGTTAGAAGTTGAAGAGTTCAGTTTAATCGCTGATAAATTTGCCCTGTTTAACCGAATTTCTGGCCAGCATTTGGGCAATTCAGAGTTCACGTTATTGCCAGTGGGAAGCAAAATTCTAGCCCGAGTATGTTTAGAAGATTCTGGTTTCAAAAAAGTAACCTCGCATGGTACATCAAATCGTGTCATATGGTGTTTTGTTCTTCTTCTCCTCGTCCTTATTCGGTAAAATAATTTGATAGGCAAAATTTTATTTTGATCGTACGGGATGATGTAAAATGCCGCAATTAGGAAATAACACTGTTCAAGTGTCACTTTTGAGAATTTGGGAAAGTATCTTTGAGGAAAGAACTGTGTAAATTATATATTAAAATTACATTCGTTTCGTAGGATGAACGTTTTTTGTTTCTTGATTTCGGACAAAATGCGCCTATAATGCTACTTTTGACAAAAATGATAATACTTTCGATGCTTCAACTAAGTGTTTTCGTCCGCTGTATCCAGCGAACCAATGCGTCACATGTTATCGCAATGAAAAAACAACAACCTCTTTATTTAAAAATCGCAAACTATATCATATGATATTTAAGTTAACCTACACCAAGTAACAAAAGTACTATTTGGCTTCATATATGGATTTCGCTAGAATCAGCTAATAACTCGTGACGTCATTATACAATAAGTTCCAAATGTTTTTTTAAAGTAGTAATTCAGTCACTGTTTTATTAATTAATATTCATATTAAATGAATTACAATTTTAAAAAAAAATTGTCATACCTCCGTAGTTGTTACCATAGACGGTTTACATTTAAACAATCCAAATGTTTGATACATGTGAAATTGTGAATACTTGTATATAAAGTGTTAGTTGAATGTGTGAAAGAATGATAAACGTTCAAAATTGTAAAATACGTGTTAACAGATTTTTCGAGGTTGGTATAAAAATGCTCGTATGTTGGTTTATCCAGGTTGTTTGGCACCTATAGTTTAACGCTTAAGATGTTTAAATCATTGTAAATAGGTTTCACCAGATCGGTACTTCTGGATGCAGGACAAATGCGTGCACGAGTTGTAAACATATAAAGTCAGCAAGTGTTCGTACAGAGGTTACTCCGGATTTGAATTTTAAAATGTTAGTCATATTTTAGCAATAGTTATTAACACCGAAATCTTAAAATGCTCGTAAAACGTTTCTCCATGCTTGCAGTTACGGGTGCTTATTGAGCCTACACGTGATAAACATGTAAAATTATAATATTCTCCAGGTTGATACGTCATATCCACATTTGAAATTTTAAGATCCTTTCTTGAAGTGTTCAAGTTGGTATTTCAGGATGTTTGTCGAACATTTTGATTAAAAGCATTTGAAATTAAGTTCAAATGAAAAAAGTGTGGTCAATAAATATACACAATACATGTCTACTTGTAACAATGTAACATGCTTATATAAAATTTCTCCAGGTTGGTGCTTCTGATTTTAGACTAATGTTTAAGTGTACGTCAAGGCTTGAAAATAGGTTTCCCCTGTTTGTTATCTCATTGTGTTAATCGGATATTTGGACGAGTTTTTTTTATATGTTAAACGAAAAATGTTTTATATTAATTGATCCAGGTTGGTACCTTTTAATGTTAGTCGACAAGTGAAAAATAGTAAGAATTGAAATATCTGTGCACGTAAGTTGCTACATCAGAATGTTAGTCAAATGTACAGACGAGATATAAATACTATGCAGTCTTTAAACGTTTGTACATCGGTTTATCTTCGTTTTTACATCAGGAATTTAGAGTAATGTGTACACAACTTCTTAACATAGGAAATTGTAAAATGATTGAAAAAGGTGTTCTCAGGTTACTACTTTGCATACGTTGACAAGGTATAACGTGCGGAATTATGACATGCTTATATATAGAGCTTTTAAGTTGCAGCTTTGTCTAATAAAGTTGTTTATTTAGCGCATTCCGTTATGTTCCCTTAGCATGCGCATGGCTTATGTAATACAATTTGTTTATGTGGTATTTGCGTTTGCAATTTCGTGAAAAAATGTGAACGCGTCACAAAAATACATTGACCACGATAGATGGTACATTTTATTTCATGCCAGCGCGCACTTTCAACAAAAATTTTGTGTCTGGCTCTATTGCAAGTAAAATATATTGTCATCACGCGTTGGCGCTCTCGCCGCATAGAGACAGTAAACCTCTCTATTTTCGAAACAAAGGTTTTGGGAAGAAAAATATAGTATCTGAACCTCTTCATATAAATTTTCTACATCAACAACAAATTGTAGAAACCGAAATTCGCTGCGGAATTCATTTCATGCTCTTGATTATCAAAACATATAAAACTGTTAAATGTTATAGTACATGGTTTCTTCAGACTGGCACTGTGGTACTGAAGGATATTAGAAGAATGTTCCGACGAGTTATATGTATGAGAATGTTAACTGTTGTATAAAGTCGACATTGTACAAGCAACCACAACTACATTTAGTGACGTGTTTCATAAACGACTGCTTAAAATGCCGCATTATTACTTTTTTATTTATGAATTCACACCCTGATCACATAAAACTGTCCTCAGCCGGTTTATTATCTGTAAAGAGTGTTATGAGCATCTGAAAACAACATTTTTTTGCGGTATGTATATGGTGTATATCATAATGGTATATCAACATATCAAAATATTACATATGCACTTCATACCGTTTACCTCCATCCAAAGAGTTCAAGATCTTAGTCGAATGTGTGTGGACAAGTTATAACCGTATGAAATAGTAAAGTGTTTGACATTACCTTTCACCTGATAGGTAAATCAGGATGTACATCAGGATGTAACCCGAATGTATGGATAAGTTTGTATCATGTGAATTTATTTTTCTTTTATAATTTATACGTTTCATCAGATATGTACATTAGGTTGTAACTCGAAGGTATGAATAAGTTATAATCATGTGAAATTATTTTTGTTTAATATATGTTACATCAGATAGGTACATTAGGATGTAACTCGAATGTATGGATCAGTTATAATCATGTGAAATTTCTTTTTTACATACGTTGCATCAGATAGGTATATTCGGATGTAAATCGAGTGTATTGATTAGAGATAGACCCTAACATTTTCATTGATAGAAATACGTTAAATAAAGTATAGAAATTGATTTCCAAGTCCTTGAAATTAACAAAAATGATTTCACAAATGTGCAATGTATGATAATTTTGCTAATATCAATAACAGAAATTTTAAGATTTAATTCAAAGTTGTGATCTGCAAAGAATGTCAACTCTTGCCTTGGGCTAGTACTTTAAAGCAGAGATATCTATTAGTTTACTTCCCTTGCAATTACACAATAAGAGTAGAAAACGAAAACGGTTTAAGACACAATATTATACATTTTTGCACAACAAAACCGTTTAAGATTTATTAATATGTGTTTGATTTACCCCTGAACCACTGGTTCCTATGATTTTGTCAACTTATTTATAGTAAAAATTAACTTTTAACAAGCCGATAATAAAATGAAATACCAGTAAGTATTTTATAGTGCAGATAATACAGTTTTGCTTGTATCGAAGTGTCACAATAGAAGCATTTTTGTATACAGAATACCTGGTAGGATTAGTAAAGGTGCAATTATACTGATCTCTTTTTCCTATGCCTATATTGATAAGTTTAAATCAAGTGAATTTATTTCTAGCTAGTTTTATTGTGATCGCTCGATGTCCGGCGTCCTTCGTCTGTCGTCTGTCAACATTTAGCTTGTGTATGCGATGGAAGCTGTATTTTTGAACTGATTTTTATGAAATTTAGTCAGAATGATAATCTTGATAAAATCTAGGTTAAGTTTGAAAATGGGTTATCTGGGGTCAAAAACTAGGTCACTAGGTCAAATCAAAGAAAAACCTTGTGTATGCGATAGAGGCTGTATTGTTTAATTGGTCTTCATAAATTTTTGTCAGAATAATAAGCTTGATAAAATCTAACCTAAGTTTAAAAATGGGTCATCTGGGATTACAAACTAGGTCACTAGGTCAACAAAAACCTTGTGTATGCGATAGAAGTTGTATTTTTCCATTGATTTTCATGAATTTTGGCCAGAATAATTGCTTTGATGAAATATAGGTTAGATTCGAATATGGATTATCTGGGATTAAAAACTGCGTCACTAGGTCAAATCAAAGAAAAGGTTTGTGTACGCAATAGGGGGCTGCTTTTTACACCAGATCTTCATGAAATTTGATCAGAATGTTTGTCTGTATAAAATCTAGGTAGAGTTTGAATATGGGTCATCTAGGCTGAAAAAACTAGGTCACCGGGTCAAATTAAAGAAAACATTGTATACGCAATAGGGGCTGCATTTTACACTTGATATACGTAAGATTTAGTCATAAAGTGAATGCTTTGATAAAATCTAGGTCAAGTTAGAATATGGGTTATCTGTGGTTAACAACTAGGCCACTAAGTCAAATCAAAGAGAAGCCTTGTGTATGCGATTGAGACTGTATTTTTTTTTTCGATCGTCATGAAATTCGGTCAGAATGATAGCCTTGGTGAAATTATGGTTAAGTTTGAATATGGCTTATCTGGGGACAAAATCTAGGTCGCTAGGACAAATCAAGGAAACACGTTTTGTATGCGATAGAGGCTCTATTTTTCAATTGAAGTTCATGAAATTTGGTCAGAATGATTGCATTGATCGAATCAAGGTCAAGTTTAAATGTAGATTATTTTGGCTCAAAAACTAGGTCACTATGTAAAATTGAAAAAAATATTTGTTTACACTTAAGAGACCACATTTTTGGTCCAATCTTAATGAAAATTGGTCAGAAAAAATGTTTCCATGAAATCACTAGATCAAACATGTTTACACTTTTATGGTGTGTTTCTCAGGTGAGCGATCTAATGCCATCTTGGCCCTCTTGTTTGTTTTATATACGTTTCATCAAAAAGGTACATTAAAATATAACTCGAATGTATGGATAAGATATAATCATGTGAAATTATTTCTGTTTTATATAAGTTTCATCAGATTGGTATATTGGTACTTTAGAAGTGAATGAAATCTGTGGACAAGGTACTGCCGTAAGATGATCAAATAAAGTAAACATTGACTTAAAGGCAGAAGTTTAACACTTGCATTTTAAGTATTTTACAATATTTTGAGAACGTTAATTATCGATAATCGAATATGACTAAGATTTTTTCTTTATACACAAAGGAAATTTGTTTGGTACAGTGAAGGATCGAAAATGTCTTCATAAAATGACTTCTCTTTTGATATTATAGGTATAATAAGTATGATTTTGTTTTGTTTTTTGTTTTATCTCTGTTTAATCTGTTTTTCCTTTTCAAAGATAAGAACCTTTGTAAAAATACATATCAAAATATATAAACTTACATATGAAACTATTATGACTAATTAAAAATTCTGAATGTTTGTATCTACAGTTTGTTCAACAAAGTCCGAAACGTATATTTCTAGTGAATTGGCAATTTTTGTTTTGTACAAAGAACAGATTGAAAATATAAAATCATTCAAAAGGTCTTAAAAATGATAGTCAGAAGTTTATGAAATGTTGAAGATATCTTTAGTAATTGCACTTATATGACCAAAAGTGTATTTTACACATGTTAAAATTCTCGACCAGGGAAACGTTCTATTCTTTTTAATACCCCAGTCACACATACGGCGCGGAGAGAAACGTAGTAATCCGTATCGATCCGTACCTGAGCCGTACCTTAATGTAGTAACCCGTATCAATCCGTACCAATCCGTACGGCTCAGGTACGAATCGGTACGAATTACTACGTTTCAGTCCGTAGCTAAACGTTCCTATCCGCGCCGTATGTGAGACTGTGGTATAAAATGTTGCAATATTAAGGTAAGTGGACGAAACAGTACATTACTGGCATGCGTAGTACGATATGTGTTTTATTTATCTATTGCCCTTAGAAAAATAAATAAACTGTCGTTCGTTACATTAAGATACAAATTGTTTTAAAATATATTTTGGATTTTTTGGTATAGTTACTACATGTCATTAATATATCTTTTTAAAGATTTATTAATATCATGCTTGAACTAATAACACGTTCTTACATATGATTTCAATAAATGTACATCCTACCTGTCAATCGTGTTTTTTTTTAATTATTTTTTCTTTATCCATAATACAGCACAATTATCAACTAAACAGCAGTGTCCAAATAACAGGACTAATTTCAGGATGAAAGTTTCTTTTGTTTGTTTTGGGTTTAACGCCGTTTATCAACAATAACGGTGGGCTGTTAACCTAATAAATCGTGCTAGACTCTACACAGGTACAAATCTGTTCTCCGCAAGAAACTACCAACTCCCGCACTTGATTTAGAGATCGAGGACAAATGATTCAGACACAACGTATTTTATCAAATCGTCAAAGAGAAAAAAACGCACCGCCCGGGGATCGAACTCACGACACAGAGATCTACGACCCAGAGATCCGTAGATCTGTTGTAAGCGAGTGGGCGCAGTACGAAAGACATACTTCACTACTTTTATACTGTCCTAACTGGATTCAGTACTGTTCTATTTTCTGGACCTTTGTGATCACAGTGTCCACTTGATATACATGTATATGTAACAGAATTCCGCTTACGCCGACGCCGGGGCGTGGGGGGTGTTGCACTTTCAATTACGTCTCATTAAAAAACTCAATTAAACTATGTCTGCTATTGTTTTGCATGGGTGCATTCTATGTTTCCAAAGCAATTCAAAATTGTATTTCTTTAAATCAATTACACCTTATCTTGAAATGTTTTGCAATAACAGAAGAAGGGAGATCTTTAACTGCATTTACAAAATTCAAAAACAAGTGATCATATGAAACTTTATGTTTTTAACAAGTTGGTCATGGTGTCCCTGTATCACTCACCTGAAAAATAGTGCCTACAACATCTAGAGAGTTAACAGGCTTTTCGTTTGATTTGATCGAGTGACCTAGTTTTTTACCCCAA